>NC_137624.1:7996797-8199297 GCF_963280865.1 Gymnoscopelus braueri | reverse complement strand
CGCGAAGCGACGCGCTTGTGGATCTGCTATTTTTGAAGCTTTTGTGTGACGCTGTGGTATGATCAAGTAGAGTGTTAATTTACACAAAAAGTTTAATATGGAGATAAGAGGTTTCTGCCCGACAGCGACGATATAATGGTTAGCAGCTCGCTTGCCTAATTTATACACTGTCATAAATAGCAGATCTATAAGCTCACAACGAGACGCATTGTAGATCTGCCGTCTTCGATGTGCAACACCGTCATACAAGATAAGTTGAGAACACACACACCAAACTGCTTATCCAAAGAAATGTAATTGAAGTCTTGCATACACAGAATCACCTTTGCATTGACTTTATTTAAAAGATCATTTAATAATAAATGATAATATTTTAAATAAAGTCAATGCGATTCTGGGTGTGCGGGACTAATTTTTTTGTCAATACCGTCGTACAACGTATACAAAGTATAAAATGAGTCCATTACGGAAGTGTAAATAGAAATGACTGAAAATGGCAAGTACCAATAATCAAAATAAAAAATGTACTACTACTGGCTTTTAGCTGCATTAAACACAATTTAAATGCAAATCTACAGTTGCAATACGAAAATAATCAAAGTCACATGCAACACACTCAATTTAAGGCTGGCTTTACACTTTCACGCAACTCACAACATTTTCACACATATTTATTTAACTGTGCTGGATATATGGAATGCAGACAAAATCATCAAGTAGACCTCTCAGAAAAGGCTATCAGTGCACCAATGCTTCTGGATATCGTCTGTCGGGTGGAAACCTCATATGTCCAAAACGGTTACTTTTCAGGATTCAAAAAAACAAAACTGTAATAGTAGCAGATCGACAAGCTCAAAACGCGTTGCTTTGCGCCGCGTTTCGAGCTTGTGGATCTGCTACTATTGTGTGACGCTGTAGTATGATCAAGTAGGTCGTTGATTTACGAAAAAACACAATACGTTTGTATATATGGAGATAAGAGGTTTCTGCCCGACAGCAATGATACAGTATGCTAGATGAAACAACATGGCCTAAAGGGGGTTAAACAGGTGTGGGTGAAGGATTAGCTGTGACTACTTCTTCACACTGTATTCAAGGAGCTACATCCAATTCGTCTCCAGTGATTGAATTCACCTGGGCTGGCACATTATCCACACTCTGACTAACAAACTGTGCCAACGGTGAGATGTCTGCAGCTGCAGTTTAAAAACAAGTTCCAAGTTAGCCCGATGCATACTTCGTTGTGTGCGGTGTCGCACACTGAAAATAGCGGATCTACAAGCTTACCTGCGCATCACTGTGTGACGTGTTGTGGGCTTGTAGATGCGAAGCAGGGACCCCAACTATAATTGTGTTTCATGCATTTTTGAGAAAGCCTTCCATTCAACTTGACGAGAAGCTTTCAAAGCTCGCTCACCATATTTAACTGATTGTCTCATCAATGTCTGTTGAACACAGATATTTCAGACTAGCTTGGAAGTATTCCACAGGTTTTTCTTTTAAGTGACTATGGGTTGAAGTGATGCTGCAGCTTTGATGGCTTCATATACAGTATATAAAGTTCCCATCAGTCAACAGTTTGGTGCCCCCCTGTAGTAACTGTGAGGAGCCCGCCCTACAGTACATAGAGACATGCCAAAATACTTTTTATAGGTCCAGCACATCATCTGAATACTAATGGGTTCATTCTGGATGTTAGCACAACAAAGCAAAGCACACCATTTACATTTTGCTTTATCGGTGTACAGGTTTAAAATGATATCCCCAGCGTGCCCGTATAAAACAGTAACATACCTCGAGTGACATCGGTCAAGAATGTGATTTCTTCAGGCTGACATCCAATTCTTTCTGCAATTCTTTCATAGCTTTTGCCCTCTACTTTTGCCCCTATGTTGGTGTCAAAGTGGCCATCAAACAGCTGAAATGGTAAAGAATTCCTCGCATTAGCAACAATGCCTATGATATCAATTAAGCCAGTACATGATACATGTCTGGTTGTCATTCCAAAAACTTATGTCACAATGCAAAACATGGTAAGCCCAAGTTATACTTCGTCATATGACGCTGTCGCGTGCCCGAGAATAGCTGATCTACAACGCGCCAATCCGACGTGTTGTGAGCTTGTAGATGAGCTATTTTTGGCATGCAACAGCATCAAACGATGGAAGTGTAAATTGGGCTGTAATTGTGGGGTCTATTCTCTTAAGCCCTTTATGTGGGAGGCAATGCTGCTCACATCTAAAACGTCTCCCTCGACGGAGTATCCAAAGAGAAGTTTCTGGGCCTCCACACTTCCTGAGGAGTAGATATAGACCTTTAGGCCTCGTCTTCTCCACCTTCTGATGGATGGAACTACGTCTTGGTAGACTCTGCAATAAGACCAAGACAAGGAACAATGACAACATTTTAATTGCTTCATGAACCTATACTTTAGAGTATATCGCTGTTGTCGGGTAGAAATCTCTCATCTCCATATTTTTCCCTTTTGTCTTTTTTCGTAAATTAACGCCATACTTGATCATACAACGGCGTCACACAAAAGCATCAAAAGTAGCAGATCCACAAGCTCGAAACGCGGTTAAGTAGATCTGCTACTTTTGCCATTTTTGCATTTGATCCTGAAAAATGTTTCAATTATTTTGGTCAGTTTTGGACATAATTAGATTTCCATCCGTTTCTGTATAGGCAGATACTACTCTTGAACTAACTTGTTAATATAGCACAATGTAAAAACCTCAAAAGCGGCCACATACACAAGTGCCAATGTTTGAGGGACGCAGAGATAAAAAGACCCAACGTTTTAAACAGATACAACTGCCTACTTCGGGGTACTTCTTTTTATCTCTGCGTCTATGTGTGTGCGGCCACTTTGATGTTTTCTGTGATCTTATGCTGTGGGTCGGCACCACAAAGAGGACTGGTGTGAGTGGCATTTCTGTGAACTTAAATGAACAGCAGATACTATCTGCGGTTTGTCACAAATAAATAAAAAAAACCTTTGGAGCATTCAACAAGTGAGTTGGGAGCCCCGCTTTGTTCCTGTGTGACTAAAGGCTGTCACGATTATGAAATTTTACTTGAGGATTAATTGTCATACAAATAATTGTGATTAACGATTTAATTGTATGGCTTTTAGGCTTTGTAAACAACAGTTGCACAGGGTAGATATGACAAAAACTTAAATACACAAAGAAATGACAATGACCGAGCCCGGGTCCCTGGAACAAAACCTTTTTCAGATGGGGGTCCACGGCCAAATATATATATATCAATTTGGGGGGAAAGGATTGAGAAGTACTGCAGTAGATCAGTCAGGTTTGATATTAAATATAGATTTTTACTAGACCATGTTTCTAGAGGCTTTAAAGTTTACATTCCGAATTCCAAACACCTTGTGAACACAAGGACACTCGGGTGCCTGCCCACCACCGCGGTGCATCCGGCTTTGTCGACCGTACAGTATATACTACAGTATATACGAACAGAATTGTCCGGTCTTTGGGGTGGCGAAGCCGGGGCGGGGAGAGGAATATTTGTCGCTGCACGTACTCCTACGGGCTGGGGGCGGCACCTGTCAGCAGGGAGTGTTGGGAGAGAGGGAGAGGGCTTCTCACTGGCAGGTCAGTCAGTAGGCTACAACAGGAGTGACAACACACAAATATGTGTGGGGAGGAATGAATTGGAAATGGGATAACGACTAAATTGGGGAGAAAAGGGGGATAAAATAAAATGTGAACAGTTTGCTTTAAATCTGTTGAAATTGGCCATGATGGATTGACAGACAGGGTGCATATTTAAAAAGGAAAACATAATCCGACTACTTACTCGCCTTTGATTCTACCGGCAGCATAGGCTACCCTCCACATGTGGCCTTGGAGCTGCTTCAGGGCTGTCGTCTTCCTGTCCGAGGCCATGGCCCACAGCACTATATCCATCACTTCCCTAATGGCCTTCTCCTCATCTGTGTGGGCCGTCTGGTCCAAGGCGCGTACAGGACATGCCCGGTTCTGCCTCATGTCCTCTTCAACCTGACACGATGATAAGACACCACAGGCTTTTCATTAGGAGGACATTTAAGCATGTTGTGCATTTCCTTCAGTGAAATGGCAGGAGCGAGAAAGGTGAGGAACCCAGGGGTTCCCAAACTTTTTAGGTCGAGACCCAAAAGAGAAATTTCTCCCCTGGCGGCCTGGCCTGGACCCAACAGAAATACATTATGAATTGACCACTTAAGCCCCATCTAAAAGCCTGAATTGATCTACAAGCTCACAACGCATTCAAAATGATTCTGTTGAAAATGTAATTTTGCTATATCAAGCAATTGTTTTTGGAAAAGGGGATATTTACTCACAACCTATAAACATAGGTCCTGACCCATTGTTTGGGAAACACTGCTTTAAAAAAGGGATAGTTCACCCCAAATAAAAACTTTTTTTCTATCGATTAGTCACCCCATGGAGACTTGAATTCATGGATATTATTTTGTTTTTGTCGCATTCCTAAGACAATAATTTGGTAGGCAGCAGTTCCGGTAGGAGACACAAGGGAGACTCTTTGTGTCTCCTACCGGAACCGCTGCCGGTCATCAAATTATTGGCTTAGGAATACGACAAAAACAAAAAAATATCCATGAATTCAAGTCTCCATGGTGTGACTAATCGATAGGGAAAAAAAGTAATTTTGGAGGTTAACTATCCCTTTAATTAACTAAAAGTAATAACTAGTAACCAAGGGTTTAAGAAGGCTTTCACACAACAAGCAAGCTTCTGGGTCATGTGTGAACAAGAGACAGTTTTAAAATGCTGGCAAATCAGCACCGGTAACTTATTTTTTTAAACCACTTAAAACACTTTATACAGTACTTAATTTACCAAAGTACCCCAGGGATGGCAGGGATCTATACTAGACCGGCTAACATTTCCCATTCACCAACTCTTCTTCATTGAAAATAGCTGATCAACAAGCTCATAACACGTTGCTTTGCAAGGTATTGCGACGCATTGTGAGCTTGTAGCTTTTTGCCGTAGGCTTGCCCCAGAGTACGGACACTGGGGTTTATTGAGGCACTAAATTGGCGAGCCCTGTCCTACATCAGTGACCTACTTTGCCCTCATTCTGCCCCTAGTCCAGTGTTTACCAAACGGTGTGCCAAGGAATACTGCTGTTCTGTGAGACAAGTCTGACAACCACACATAAGTATGTGAAGGTTAGGAACTATTTTTCTATTTACTATATCTGTACTTTGTGCGCACTCAATAGAGGTGAGGCAAATTATATATCCCAAAACAATATTTTAACCACTTCCTAACTGGCGTCCCTAATTTGGAAAGTTTTAACAGTTTCTCACGCATTGTGAGCTTGCAGATCTGCTATTTTTGGCAAATGTGCCCCCCAGAATAAGATGCTGGGGTTCAAGTGGTTAAGGGTTGGTCTTAAGTACAAGGTGGTGTTCACAGACAGACGGAGACACCGACGTATAGATATGGCTGACATGGGCACCAAACAGCACCGAGATAATAGTCGCGCACATCCAAAGACTAATTAAGGCAGTTGTTGGACCAAAAGACGACAACAATAAAAGAAGGCTTGCGCGCTGTAGCTCCCGTAAGTGCAATTTATTGGCACAACCAGCAGCAGTGACACGTGTCAAGCTAATGCTCTTTATTAGACTGCATTCGCTCCAAACATCACTGCTGCTGGATGTGCCAATAAATTGCACTTAAAGTGCTACAGTGTGCGAACAGTCTGCAATATATTTTTTATAATCATGGGCTCTAATGCTGTACATTAGTCACACTTGTGAATCGTCAGCAGAATTTGCTGACGTGCCCACATCAACCTCTTAAAACCCTATACATCCCCCAGGGGTCTGTAGTTGGATCCCTCAGTTTTTTCCACCCTCTACATCACAAAGTCGCCTTAGCTAAAATAGACGATCTACAAGCTCACAATGCAACGCAGCGGTCGTGAGCTTGTAGATCGGCTATTTTCGCTGAATGTTCAAATATTATGACCCAAAATATGGACGCTAGGGTTCATTTATGTAGTTAACCTCACAGTGCTGACAGGACACTTTATCGATGCCTGTGTGGAACCTGGAGAAAACGACGGCTTAGTAGGCATCAGCTGAGTGCACCAGTTTACTGCCCTCAAACTAGACGCCTAAGGGGCTGATAACACCGAGACGAGTCACTGCAGGTGCAGACACTTCAGAAACGCCTTGGCACTTTGTCAAGCGTCTATATACGAACACAATTGACCCGTGTTTGGGGGAGGGAAGCCGGGCAGGGAGAGAGACATTTGTCACTGCACGTACTCCTACGGGCTGGGGGCGGCACCTGTCAGCGGAGAGTGTTGGGCGGGAGGAGTAGGACGGGGGCTCTACGTCTGCGTGGGGAGGAATTAACGACTAAATTGGGGAGAAAAAAAGCCTCGACAGAACAGCGCATCGGACAAAACAGCATGGTGCGCCTAGGGCTGTCACGATTATGAAATTTCACTTGACGATTAATTGTCACTCAAATAATTGCGATTAACGATTTAATTCCTTTTCTGTTGTTGGAACATGGGAACATATGAATAATGAATAAGTTTCTGTTTGGCTTTTAGGCTTCGTAAACAAAAAGGCGCACAGGGCAGATATGACAAATAACTTACATAATTGTATAACTTATTGTATTGTATTACTTAATATATGTATATGTAAAAACGTGTTGTGATCTGCCATTTCCACAATTTTGGAAAATGTTTGAAAATACATGATTTTCTTTTTGATTATGCAAAAAATAGCAATTTCTCAAATAATTGCGATTCGGCGATTATGTAATAATTGTGACAGGCCTAGGTGCGCCTATGGAGAATACTTTCCGCCCTCCGAGCTGTGAAAGGTCTGGCTATGCAAGACTACTGTGGAGGGGACCTGCATGTGTAACCGGTGATCAAATAATGAATCATGGGGGGAAAATTGATTCAAGCACATGTTCAGTAATATAATTTGCCATTGTCCCACCATTCCACACCAAAAAAGGAAGGAGTGGTGCGACTCCACGCCTTGCACTGAAAAGGTGCCAAAACTTTACTTTTAATGCGTTTCTAAAAACCGCTAGAAAAATGTGACATGCTGCCACAAGGACTGTAGACCAAGACAGCCATTACAAACAGAAAAGGAATTGAATTGGGAGGTCACACCCATACAATAGCTTGTGTGTGTGTTCTAAACAAATCATTACATTTGTTGTCATGACATTAACAACTGGTGTCAGTAGCACATTTACCATAGTAATGGTATCGTCGCTGTCGGGTGGAAACCTCATATGTCCAAAACTGTCAAAACGCACTTGCAGATCTGCTGCTTTTGTGTGACGCTGTAGTATGATCAAGTAGGGAATTAACTTACGAAAAAACACAAAAAGTTAGAATATGGAGATAAGAGGTTTCTGCCCGACAACAATATGAGAATACGAAACTAGTCTATGAGCCCTCCCCCACGGAGTACGAACATAATACAAAACCCCTGTACCTGTTTCTTTAGGAGATGAACATCTTGTTTGCACTCATCTTCTTCCCAGTGGTTAGACAGATAATCCTCAAGATGTTCTGTGATGTATGGAAATAGGATATCCTGCAAGAGACAAAATAGCCAATAAGCTTCACAAATACTCGCTTGTCTTTCGCATTGTTCTTTGAATTGGCCACACTCTGGACTGATAAAAGGACAAGACAGGGTGATGAACCATATCAGCAACAGATACCCCCTACAACGACCGTGGCCGGGCTAGGGGGCCTACCGCAGTATCAAGAGCAGCACCACCAGGTTCATGAACAGCTTCCACCCGGCTGCCGTCAGACTGCTGAACAAGGCATGAGCCTTGTTCAGCAGTCTGATGACAGGCGGTGTCGTCAGGCTGGTCTCAGACCTTTGCTCTTCCTTGGACCTACCTCTGGATTATACCAGTGACAAGTGACTTGGACTTTCTTCTTTGCTCTACCTCATGGACCTACTTGCAGATTATACCAGTGTCAAGTCTACTTTATGTGGATTATGCGGTCGATTTTGCACCTTAATCCCATGTACAACGCATTGACTTTTGTCTTTTTTGAGTGTGTTTTCTAGCACCTTAACTAAGGTCCATAATAAGTATATCATGCACAGTATACATCTGCTGCTATGCTCACACACCTTTATATGTCAGGTACTATGTGTAAATTGGTAGATCATTTGATCGTTTTCTTTCATTGATCTCCTTTCCCCCATGCCCCCCCCCTTCTTCCCTTTCTTTTTTTCCTATAGCAATAACAATACGATGGGAACTATGCACGAAAACGAATTTCACCCACTCTTTTACTTCTGTAAACCTGTGATGTGACAATAAAGCTGATTCTGATACTACAGGTATCATGTCAGGGGGGTATTGTTGTAGTGACCAACAAGGGTGAGGCCCCTCAGCAGCAGCACCTGCTGTGTTTTCAATCAACTCCGTCCCCATACTGCTGGGAAATCTCAGCAGGAGGATTAACGTTCCATTCACCAGGGCGGTTCCTCATATTCACAGTATCAGTAATAATCTATTCATTAAATTAATTTGATGTTCAAAAGTGCTGTATGGGTATGTGATAAATTATCGGCCAGCATTTATCGTTCCCCTCAGTATCCAACCTCGGCTGCATCAGCCCTCACCTAAGGCTTGAGCCGATGTGCTAGTCCTCGGATTAAGAGGCCGATAAGATATACAGTATTAAACACTGTACAGATATAGTTACCAAAGGTATGTTTGTGGAAGAGTCAACCAATTCCATCTACCATGCATTTCCAAAGGATGAAAAGGCAAGTGGTAACCATCATCACATTAGTTTATTAATTCATAGCACTGCATGTGTGATTTCATTTTTTTTTGGGAAACAATTACTATTTCAATTCCCAGTTCCTTTACATTGATACATTGCTCATCTGAATAATATGATCTAAGCTGCACTGACCAGTTGTGACAATATATTATAAGAGAAACTGCAAAAAATTATACTGTAATTCAATTTCACATATTAGTCTTAGTCTTATGCACACCTGTTTTTTCTTAACAAATACTTGTTCAGGGTTTTGCCCTGTAATTTAGCAGAACCCCAGTAAGGAGGAGTGCTGAATGTTGCATAAGACAGAGACACACAAAGTGTAATTTGATGGCAGTCTGGATGAAAGCAAATTATTTCAAGCAGAGTACAGGATACAACTTGGCAATCATTCAGCTTCTTCCAGTTTAACTTGAAATGAGAATAACTTGCTCACTTGTACTCAATAATTTGTTAATTATTTCATTATCAAAACCTTCCTGGAACGGATTGCTTGCTTTATGAGCCAAACCCACTTCACTGTCACAGTTCCTTCCAATCACATCCTCCTGAATGTCACAGAAGGCAACGTTTCTTACCACATTTACCCATTTTATCTCCAACATTCCATAAACTAATTAATAAAAGCTGAAGAGACATTTTCTCAAACCTTTGCTCTGGGAGCAAAAGATGATTTTAAACTCTCCCCTGTGTCAACAGATGAGGTGTTTAAAAAAATTGAGTGCACTTCAACAACACAGAGCCACAGGACTCGACAATATCCCTGCCAAATTTCTAAAAGACTCCATTGCTCCAATCATTACTCACATAATAAACCTCTCCATCATACAGGGACGGGTCCCTAACGACTTCAAAAAAGCAAGGGTGACCCCTCTGTACAAAAAAGGAAACCAATTAGACCCTGGCAACTACCGCCCTATTTCTATTCTTAGCTCCATCTCGAAAGTCATGGAAAAAATAGTCTATGAACAGGTCGATAAGTATCTTGCCGAGAAAAATCTAATTTACAAATTCCAATGTGGTTTCAGAACAAACCACTCCACTGACACATGCCTTCTCTATTTGAACGACTCTATCAAACAAGATGTCGACAATGGCAAATATTGCGGCATGGTCATGCTGGACCTCCAGAAGGCCTTTGACACCGTTAATTACCCAATTATGATCGATAAGCTCAAAGCAATAGGTTTTGATGATACGTCGGTGAGCTGGATGAGATCCTACCTGGAAGGGAGGGAGCAAGTGGTGGAAGTAAACGGCACCCAGTCCCCTCCCCTCCCAGTGACTTGTGGTGTTCCGCAAGGAAGTATACTAGGACCTTTACTGTTCCTGATATATGTGAACGATATGTCTTCAGCTTGCGACTGCAAACTGTTCCCATCTAACCCCTGCTCATTTTGCTAGGATTGGATGGCTTAGGGTTGAGGACAGGGTACAGCAACTTGCTATGGGCCTGGTCTTCAAGATACACCACAACATTGGGATCCCTCTGTATTTGTCTAAATACTTCCAAAATGTTAATGAAGTCCACGATCATAACACCAGAGGCAGCTCCACTAATCATGTTCAACCCAGATTTGGCTCAACAAAAGGGAATGAACTCGTTCTCATGCTATTCATCAAACATGTGGAATGCCCTACCAAAAGGAGTAAAGGAGTGTAAAACCCTACTCACTTTCAAAACTGCCCTAAAGATACACCTTCAGGAGGCCCCTGTCTAAGTCTTAACCTACCCCCCGCCCCTTTTCTTTTTCTTCTCTTGTAAAAATGTTTCACTCTTCATACCAGTAACCTGTAAGCTGATTGTATGACATTCTGTATAGTAGTGTGTATATCTGTCTGTCTCTTATATGTCATCATGATTTGTGTGCATGGGGATCTCATCTTAAACAGGCTCAGTGCTTAATGAGTCTTCCAGTTTAGTAGACCTTGTATTGTGAATTTGTACTTCCATGTACTGTTGTTCTCATGTCTTACTAAATAAAGTACATCAATCAATCAATCGTCCTGTGTTTGTTATGAGCTTATTTTATACCAACCTCTATGGGGAAACCTCGCATCCACCACCTTGCCAAAGTGTTTATTATTTACGGGTAAGTAATCAGATCCTGTCTAGAGCCCGCCTACTATATCCGGTAATTTGCACGCACATATTTATGCACGGACACAGGCCGTTTCCGTATCCTCTATAGACCGGATCTGCAAAGCAAATTGATCCCAGTAGGCAGACTGCCATGAGACTGATATGACATCCCCATTGTTTGTAACTCGCCCAGTTTACTGTGTACATTCATTGTTGCTCTGCTAATGTATGCCACCGTTTCAATGCGTTGCTTTATATCACGTTGCATTTCAAATCCACAGTGAAATGTATCCATTTCTGAGTGTGTACGAAATGTAACCAAATGGACCCATTTGGTTACATTTTGTACACAGTGAAGAGTTCAATGAAGATTAAACAGTGTTGCTTACCTTTACAAAGGTGATCGGTGTGGTTGTTCCTTCTATGTCTAGCAGTAGCGCACAAGTACATGCCGGGATCGACACAGTAGCCATTTTTCGGCTGCTGTCTGTCTGTTGGTCTGTTTGCAGTGCCTGTCTAGCGCTATGGTCAGTGTTGCCATGTCGGCTTATTATAAGCGTCTTTGGTAAATATTGGTAGTTGTGGGTTGCGTTTTTTTGGCGCTTGTTTTGTTTCCAAAGTGTAGTTGCTTATTTGGGCTTGTTTCCTAATGTTGTTTAAACCATAGCCATAAGAAAGGCATGGCTTGCCTTAAAGTTTAAACCAGAGGTTCTAAATTATTTCATGTCAAGGACCCACAAATGAATATGTAATTATTATCTAAGGACCACCCCATCTGAAAATATTTTGTGCCAGGGACACGATTTGTGTTGTTAAAATGTTAAAAAAATATTCCATAATATTGTTTTCATATACCCGGCTCTGGCTGCTTATTTATCTCACAACATCTGGCAACAGTGGTTGCTGGCACCAGCCAGAGCCGTAAGAGAGTTATGACACTAGCGTTGACTCCATCCATCATTGTAAGAATGGAATGCGGAAGTGCTTTGTATATCTTTCTGAGATAGTTCCCATGTTTGGAACTATAGCCCGTATAGCAGCCCGCTTTGCGTCGAGATCACAGCGTGGCGTTACTCTCTCTTCTACACTGTAGTCTCTGGCACCAGCACTTGAACATAAACTGGACGTTAAGCTACTATTTGGGAGATGCGTGGCCGTCTTCTGTATAAATGTGAAATTAACGAAGGCCATTGTTTTTTATTCGGACGTGTGTTGATCCACTTGCTATCTTCCTCCTTCCACTGACATGTCTTTGTTACTTGTTAGTTCACTCACTGGACCCTTCTACCTTCACACACACACACACACACACACACACACACACACACACACACACACACACACACACACACACACACACACACACACACACACACACACACACACACACACACACACACACACACACACACACACACACACACACACACACACACACACACACATGCTTCGCCTGGAGGAGGAAGCCCTGGGCTGGCTGGGTATGCGCGTTATGTATCACCGCTCTCTCCGAATGCCATGAGTGGAGGTTCCTCCCTAATTGGAAAACTTGTTGTAACGTAACAAACGTAAAATTGTCCATACCAACCATAACAAAAAAACGCTCTAAATGTTAGACTACTTGTTTTTTTATTTAGTTTTTTCTCAGTGTTATTGACATGGCGACCTCGGAACGATCTATCTCGGTGTTTTAGGTACTAGTACAGCTACAAGATAAATTTGACATTTTATCTGAATGCAGATTTTTTTTTTAAATAGGCTAATGATAAACTAATAATGAGTTCCGCCTCTTTCGCTTTCCACATGGAAAGTGCTGCAAGTGCTGTACAGAATGAAGAAAACATACAAATCAAAATATACACCTACATAATTGCACAAGACATAAATAGGCTGCACGTGACACATGTAGAATGAACAAAACAAAACATAAAAATAAAATACACCTACATAATGAGAAATAAATCAAATCAACCTAAATAACTGAACAACAATTGAACTACTGAACTGAACTACTCTCTGAACTAACCAGAATGATACATGAGGTGGACATATAGGGACGGATCATACCACTGTTAACACAAGGGGGAAAAGACAAAGACTACCATTTAAACACACTCTAATAACCCCTGCCCATGGTGCAGAGAGACTGTGGTGGAGTCCAGTTGTCCACATTAGCTGCAGATCTGGAGCTAATTTTTTGATTCCCATTCCTTCAGTCAACTCAAATGCAAATAAACTCATAGAAAACAACTAAACAATAAACTTATTTTTTAACAATAAAGTTATTTCAAATATATATATTAGATTGCATGTGTGTATAATGTAAAACTGAAAATAAACATTAAATAAATAAACCAAAAGGAAATCACCATACAATATAGGCTGTCTCAATGTGTGGCTGCTGAGTCAGCCATCACACTCATTTTAATCTTAGCATTGCTGTATTCTACCTACACTGCTATTCTGCTTAAAGGGTGTTTTTAACTGTTGCGAAAAAAAATTGGGGGGAAAAAAGAGCACAAACAACAAACTGAGACTGGTATCTCACCATTGATTATCAATAGTTGGTGTGGGAGGATCAATATTCAGAAAACTCCAAAATCCTCATGTGACCCCTTTTTCTTTGTTCTTGCAACAGACAGACTGAAGACATGCAACAGAGACATTATGCAGAGCCACAAAACCATAACTGATGTGTGTGGTTTTGAAGTGGAAAATAGACAATTTGAACCAGTTTCATTTTGCTACTGAAGACCTCTGACCTATTTACAAGTAACTTTGATGCTATCTGAAGTTCATCATTCAATGTATAGCAAATACAGGAACCAGTAATAACAGATTAAAACATGCATACTACTATCAGTCAGTGATGACCATCATTTGCACACATTTTGTGCCAATAATCTTCAGAACGTGTTTTTCCTACAGTCTTGGTCTAAAGAGTCTGCAAATCTTATTGATTCATTAAAAGAGACATTGATTAAATCGTTTGCAACCCAATGACCAGAGAAAAACCTTACCATTGTAGACATGTCTGCAAACCACTGAAACATTGCATGTTAATGTTTAGGGTTAGGTTTTGGGGTTAAGTTTACTATAATTTTTTTTAAATATAGGATTTAGTCAACATGGTCCGGATCTAGACACGTTCACACGTAACCTTTTGGAGATTAAAAAAACATCCAGTTTAAACACTTTGTGATTTGCAGAAACATACTGTACCGTCACAATGTTTTCTCTGGTTGCCAGGCTGAACTACAAAGGGGTATGTGAACGGGTGCATATGTATGCAGTCGATTTGAGAGGAAGAGGGTGGAGCTGTTTGGTCATTTTAGGACTGATTGTAAAGACATGTCTCTAGAGCTTTATTCAAAGCGTGAGGAAGGCATCCTCTCCTACCACAAGTCAAGTCATCTGCAGCTCGTTGTTGTCATCATGAGAGAGGTCTACATTTACTGTTTGCTTTCTGGTGAGTGACCTCTTCTTGTTTTCATCTGTCTGATAATGTAACATAACATTATTATAACATATAAATAAATAATAAAAAAAGGGTCATGGTTTTCTTTAAAACCTTGAAAAAAAAAAGAGTTTTCTTTGTGATACCAATAAATACAAACTTAAAGTATATTTCCATTGATCCAAGCCGGAACACAATCGATTGATTGATCATTAAAATAAACATGCTCTGAAAATCCACGCCGCCCACCCGCTTAACGCTTTTGAGTGGGCCCTGATCCAGAAAAAGTTAAAGAACTGGTTTAGGCCTAGATCATCCTAGAAACCTATTGAAAAATTAATCTTCACATCTTATCATATTCTGAATGAATAAGTTGTGAGTCATACTGATGAGCTGTTTCCCTGGTTATCTTCTCTTACTGTAGTGTTGAATATTATGGAGACAACACCTCTCAGCATAACAGGCCATGTTGGGGGTAATGTGTCTTTCACATGCTCAAACTGGGATGTCTGGGCCACCACTGAGGGTAATAGAAAGTACCTCTGAAAAAATTCATGTGACACAGACGAAGACAAAATTGCCAAGGCAGAACCTGGAGAAACTACAAGGAGCGGCAAAATAATTTTGATAAATTCAGGAGAAGTCTTAATTGTATTCTTCACTAAACTCAGCAAGTCAGACTCTGGAACCTACCAATGTGGACTGGACAGACATGCCTTGTTGGATGAATATGTACAAGTGCACCTTAATGTTGAAGATGGTAAGTCTGTAATACTGTGTTTCAATGATGACCTGTACATCATGCTTACACTGTAATTTAAACTATTCCCTGTGTTTTGAATTTTATTATCTAAATATGGAAAGGACTACTATTATTGATGTGTCAAAATAATTCTAGAAAATATTACACAAAGATACATGACTTCTCTGATCTAGGCTATGTCTTCTTGGATGTTCAAACATGCTCCAGCTCCTGTTACAAATGCTAAGATGTCCACAACAACTCTGACAACTGCAAAGATGACCACAGCCACGTCTAGGCCTCGACATCCCAATGTTTATACAGCAATCTCCATTGTATCCACACCAATCAAGCTTCATGAATCTTCATACTCCTTGTCTTCATGGGCTGGTATGTAGGCTGTTTACGAAAATCCTTGGTGTGTCGTGTGTCTTGCAATAGCAATACAGCAGCTTGTTAAAGAGAGTCAGTTTATTATCTCCGTTTGTCCGTTTGTTTGTTTGGCTAATCAGTTCATTTTGTAATTGCAAAGCACTTCCTTGCTTTGCGTTCATGCTATATATAAATAAATATAATAAGTGCATAATAGTATCAGAAATGTAAATATACATCTACTGACTGGATTGAGCAGAATGATACAGCAAGCCAATTTTCAGAAGTCCATCGACCTCAACTCTCCAGCTGTCACACATATGGCTTAATATGGTGTAGATAGTGAAGATGAGATTTCAAATTATACCACAGGTTATATACATTGTTGTACGTTTTTGATCTTTCAGAGAGTGAGGACTTTTATTTAGAGAATGGTGTCTAGTGTTGCATCGTTTCAAGTGTCACATGCTGTCAAGGATGTGCAGTAAAAGGGAAACAGTGTGGTAGATGCCCACCGTGGTGCATCCGGCTTTGTCGACGTCTATAATATGAACACAATTGGCCTGTGTTCGGGGGAGGGAAGCCGGGCAGGCAGGTGATATTTGTCACTACATGTATTCCTACGGGCTGGGGCGGCACCTGTCAGCAGGAAGTGTTGGGCGGGAGGAGTATGGTGAAGGCTCTACAGGTGGGGGGGTATATAGTATTCAGCAGTGACAACGCACAGAAATGTGTGCGGGGAGGAATCAATTGGCATAACAACCAAAATTGGGCAGAAAAAAGGGGTAAAAAGCAAAAATAGAAAGAGAGAAACAAAAGAGGTAATGTGGTTGACGATGGGGTGAATATCGTAAAGATCCATTTCAGAGTATTACTAATTCTAAAGGTCACAACACACCAGTAGCATGATGAATAAAGAATCTGCAAATGCGTCTCCCATTATTTGTTAAAATATTCATATACTGTATAGGTGATGCCTCGTTATACAGGTTGATGACTTTATAAGCGGTGAAAAATCTACCCTGTTTCGTAACAGAGTGGTTCACAACCTCAGCCTGATGGCCTGAAAGTTTAATATCTCCCTTTGGCCTAGTGATTAAGATGTTGGCTTTCCACGCGGGAGACCCGGGTTTGAATCCCGGGCTTTATATATATACATATATATACCTAGCATCAGTCCAAACATTAGAATAAAGAATAAATAATAATATGTACATTGAAACTATACAAACTATAGGATGCCAGATCAACAAATGAACCTGGCATCTGTCCAAATAACATGCTATCAGAATTACATTTGAACCTTTGCATAAGACTACATGGTCGTCAAGCTATAGGGCAAGTCCTACGGCAAGTGCTGCGGGCTGATTAGAATCACTACTCTCACAGCCATATAAAAAATCTCTCTTAGAGCACGCTGTAATGCTTTGCTGGCGAAAGAGTCCTTGATAAAAATGTGTTAGCTTCACATGTTTGACCATGAAACGGACAAAACCAGCAATCACTGACCTAACGTGACCTCTGGTTCAACATGTACGTGTGTGCTTAGGTGCTGTGCATACAGGGTAGATTGAAAACAGCTCACTCCCCCTGTGAGCTTTGCTATGCCTCTTATGGTTGGCATCCTCCATGTGTGTCTGTGTGAATCAAAGAAGATTTGACATTGAGTAATCCAAGACAGACACAACTTAATTGCAAGATATCTATTTAAAAATAAATTCAATGGATACAAATTACGGTAAGCAATGACCAGTCAATGTCCTCTCAATGAAAAATGGCAATGAATACAAAAACAAAGAATGACTTAAAGAGTAAACAGTAAACCAGTCAGTCAAACCCCTCTCAATACAAAAAATGGAATGAAAAAAAAAAAGAATAATAATAAAAATATTATTATATATATATATATAAGGGGCTCTAGTCCCACTTGGACCTTATCTGTGGACGTGCCTGCACACTATGTACATCATTGTGTCTCCAAATGTTTTCACCAGAGGGTGCTAATCTAACTCACTTATGTACACTTCTAGGTTTGCTTGTTGGTTTAGCTGTTGTGTTAGCAGTGACAGCAGCACTGGCTCTGCTGATCTGCAGAAAGAGAATGAGAAAACAACGAGGTGAGTCAAACACACATAGCCTGGTTCCAGACTAATCTGCCATTGAAAAAAAAGATTGCCCTCGGCAGATTAGGTGAGGATAACAACTATCAAAATCACCCACGTTTTCGCACCGTAAAAAAGTAAAAGTATTTTACAAAATGAATGATATGACATGAAACACCATGATTCCCCCAACATACAGTATGTCCAATAACATAACTAAGTAGCACACTATAGGTTAACAATAAACACACAAACACACGCAGGCTCACACAAATAAACAAAGTGACATGCATATTATCAGTTAGATAAACACATGTTTTGCACATATTTTCCAGTGGCCAGCAACAGTAACAGAATCCCCACTGCAGATGATGGAGAGGTGAGTGTTATGACACTTTTCTTATCAATCTTCATTGTTCTTTGCTCTGGCTTTGACATATTAATGAATACATGTACAGGTACATAAATAGGACACCACCATTAACAATGGCTGGGTTGGGCACGAGCATAAGTCGGCATCTCTGCACAATGCTGTTGTTTCTTCACGTAATCTCTCTTGAAAATGGTTGACATTGACAACCATGGTCTTCAGACTTCTGACTCCATCAAGTTTAATTGACAAAAACACATCTGTTCACTTCTGAGCACTGTATGTGTAGGTAGTTGTGTACTTACTTGGCCAATGACAATTTCCCTTTCCCCTCACTGTCTTGCAGACCACAGGTCCAGACCCCAACTATCAGAGGCTAGTGCCAGCCACTATGGATCAGAAGCACGTCTATGATTTCTTGACACCAAAACAAAAAGGTCAGTGTCTCTCTCTTGCCAAGGTCATTGTCGTTTTGCATTTGTCATTTTTTTTTTTTCAATTGCATTCTAGTTTTGATTTGTTTTTAAAGTCTGTTTGCTAGTTTACTTAGGTTTTTACTTTTTCAAAAGGCTTTGTTTTAGTCCGATTTTTATTAGTTTTAGTATTAGTTTTTATTGTAAAATGGGTGGAGAGTTCAGAAATGGGAGATTCACAAGGCTCAAAACAATTGTGACCATTAAGAGCAGATCTACAAGCTCTCTATATGTTGCATCACAATGTGACACGTTATGAGCTTGTAGATTCGCTATGTTCACAGACAAAAACAAATTTCAACAGTGCTTAAAAGTGGCACAACTAAAAATATTGGAAGGCAAGATCTCATATGGACCACAAATAATAGGCTAATGATGAAATATTGAAAAAGACTAAAACTCATGACATTTTCTCAATGATTTTTCGTTTTAAGTTGCATTTGTAAATACACAGAGATTACCTTTTGGCTCACACATAAACAAAACAACGTATTATTTTAGTTAGATAAACACATGTTTTGCATATATTTTCCAGTGGCCAGCAACAGTACCAGAGTCCCCACTGCAGATGATGGAGAGGTGAGTGTTGAATGATGATGCTGCCTGATCTACAGAAAATGAACAAGCCAATGACACTTTCCCATTTCCCTTCCCTATTTTTGTTAGACCACAGGTCCAGACCCCAACTATCAGAGCCTCCGGACAGACACTATGGATCGGCATACGATTTATCATGTCATAACACCATCTACAGCAGTGTTCTCCAAGAGGGGTCCGGGGAACCCCAGGGGTCCTCTGGGGGGTTCCAGGGGGTCCCAGCAAATGAGCAAAATGAGTTAATATAGCATTAAAAAGAAATCTATAACCCTATATACATCAGCTATAAAATAAATAAAAACAGATCTACAAGTTCACAGCGCGTCACAACGCAATGCATTGTGAGCTTGTAGATCACAAGCTATTTATTTTATCTTGGAAAAACAATATTTTCAAATGGGGGTCCATGGTCAAATACTTTTCTTTTTTTTTACATGATACTGAGGTACAGTACCACGTCATCACCCATGAGTTTGACAATCCTTTATTTCAGACTCAGGGGAGGTACATGGCACAATTAAAAACACAACTGTATTTATTTTTTATAATATCTGATAATTTCTGAATCCCACTGTTTGTCTCCCAGTATCATTGAACACTTTCAATTGTTATTGATGGGTTATTCCAAATGTGTTTGTTTTGGAATTCCTATACTATAGCCTAATATTTAAAAAAAAAAAAAAATTCCAAGCATTTACTAAGCTGTTAAAGAGTTTACTTTTTCTTGTTGTTTTCTTTTAAGAGCTAGAAGTAAACAATATCGTTGTAACTGTATGTAAACATTTGACTTGCATTGTAATAAAGCTCCATATTAGAAATAATTAGGCCTCCCTCCTCTCAAGGTTATTGCAACAATTTCCTCAATTCTATGAGATTTAGTAGACCACATAACGTAAAGGATGTGATAAGTAAATTCAATTATTTAAACAAATATTTTGGTGGGATTATAGAAAAGCTGCCTGTTGGGCACTGGTCCAGAGAGAGAGAAAGAGAGAGAGAGCGATAGAGAGGGGAGGGGTGAAAATTCATTTCAGGGAGGTCCTCAAAAATATACATTATATATATTCCACATATATGTTTAATATATGTGATATATGAGCTAAATATGATATATTTCCTATAAATCCACATATATGAACCTGAATATGGCATGTATGCAGCATATATTCTGCATATATTTGCCATATATTGGCATATATGTTAATATATTTGATAGGCGGGCTCTAGACCAGATCCAGCATTTGCAGGAGATTTATTACCACTCGCGGGTGTCTGGGAGAGGTGGGATGTGAGTTATTGCACTGACTGGTTGTGATTATGTATGATTGATTGATTGATTGATTGAATACTTTATTAACAGTTTGCAAATAGTACAGTGGTACGATTATACAATGATGCTAAAAGGATAACACAAAAATCCTTGAGGGCTTGTTTCCATTGTATTCAATTCATCAGTAGCAATAAAAGTATATGTACAGAAAACATTGGGGGGGGGGGTCATTTCTGGTGTCAAGACTTGTCTAGTCACACTTTTTGACTGGCTGTTGGTATAGGGCATAGGCCTACCACATTTTGGTGGCACAACAGTAGAACATAATACCATGCAGGCCAATGCGTGACCCGCATTGGCCTGCATGGTATATATATATATATATATGTTTGATATCTGTATATCTATATATCTATATATATATATCTATATCTATATCTATATCTATATCTATATCTATATCTATATATACACACACACACACACACACACACACACACACACACACACACACACACACACACACACACACACACACACACACACACACACACACACACACACACACACACACACAGTTAATGAAAATACCTAGAAACACATTTGATTTATGTTCCCCCAAAAGGTTGAACATTATATTGAACTCCATTACTCCATGTTGTTTTAAGCATAAATGTATACAGTTACAGAATACACATTTAAATAGAATTATAATATGATATATTAAGAGATTAACAGAATCTATCCTGACAGGAAAATCTACATGCCCCCAGATGTTACATCACTAGGGGGCAGTTCTGTGTCAAATACAGAGGTGTCACATTATGGAATGTCCATTTCCAACTATATTGTCTCATCCAACTTCAAAAGAAAACGTATAAACTGAACACTGTGGTGGGCAAGTAATCAAACAGGCATCTACATTACAGCACTGCCTTTTTAAACATGCTACAGTTTGTTTTTGTTTCTTTTGTTTACCTTTGTGTTAATAAAAGTATGTTATGTTATGTAAAGAAAAGGTGAGGTCCTTCCAGAGTTCCTCACCTCACCTGCACAACTACTTTTTACTTGACCCTTTCTTGTGAAAGATGTCACTGTACAGTATATTGTACTTACACTCATCTTGTTGTGCAAACCAATACAAAAAATCTATACAAAGGTTGCTTCTCTGATGGATAAACTTAAGTATTTATTTGATTTGCACAACAGTGAACTGACCCTAAAAATGCCAAGGCAATGAAGAGCAAAGAACCCCATGAAAACTTCAGTTATAAAAACACCATTTATTGAACTTGAACCAAAACTTGAACAAAATGCTATTAAAAGGAAGTTCTATTAACTGCTCAAGACAAAACTTCCTTCCCTTGGAAGGAAGTTTGAGAGAAAGTGAGAGAAAGTGCTCTGGGGGTCAGAGAAGGGCCCAAAGCGACCATAGATGTCCTTGGCTCGGACAGCAAAGTGGTAAGTGGAGACAGCCTGGGGCTGACCAGTGAGAGTACAGGCCATGGGCAGAGGAAGGGCCCCAACCTCACCAATCTTTTCCCACACTGCTGTGTTGTTCACATCTGAATGATCCTGACAGAAGGCATAGAGCTGGTAGCTATCTACAGCTGCACAGGTCAGATCAGTCACTGGCACATGCCAGGTCACCACTCTATCATTGGGACTTTCGCGTGTCACAGGCAGTCGCACCACCTTCAGCAAGGGTTGCTGGGGGTGAGAGGTCAGGGAAGCCTCTGCAGGCAGGAGACCTGCAGGTTGCGGTGCCGTGGGGAGGGGTGGTGGCAGCACACTCTGTTTGACCAACACAGCCATTGACTGTATAAAATAGAAAAGAGCCTTAATTAGTATCATTGGCAACACCTGTGAAGGAAGAAACAGTACACAACCGTTTATGTCAATATGGCTGCCTTTAATGAAATAAAATAAAATAAAAGCTGTGGTGGACAAAAGCCCCTTCCTTACATTAGACCTGTACACATACATTACAGTAAGTAAATAGGTTAGCTTGCTAGGCTGACGCTTACATAAACAAATGACTCAATGACTGAGTCTCTAGACTTTTCTAACAATTGAAAGAAATCAGAGTAACATTCTCCTTGTCTAATGTGTGCCTTTCTAATCGCAATCTCACCATGAGAGTATACAGTATATACTGTACACTGGTGATCAGTACAGCAGAAAAGCCCCCTTACCTGGTTATGACAATCAGGAGTTATAGCTTGGAGCTGTGTCTTCTTCAGGCTCTCCACCACCTCAGCCAACATGGTGTTTTTCTTCAGAACAGGTCTTGGGTTGAACGTCTGTCTGCACTGTGGACAACTGAATACACCCATTTGATGATCCTGATTCCAGTATCCCTCAATACACCCACTGCAGTAGTTGTGTCCACAGGGAACACTCACTGGAACCTTCAGTAGATCCAGACAGATGGAACAGCAGAACCTTTCCTGGTCCAGATGAACTGCTCGCCATGCCATTTTACAGCAGACTAACTTACAAACATGGTTTAATTTCCTCATAGATCACATGACATAGGAGTGGTGGAAACAAAGTAACATTTACATGGCCAAAGCATGGCCTTGGTTGTGTGTGGGAGTCAGTGGGAGCAGAGTTCCCATAAGGAGCTGAGAGGTACATAAGAGGTACATATGGAGAGAGGTACAGAGAGGTACTGAGAGCAAATGTTGGCTATTTGAAAATAGCCGATCTACAAGCTCACGCATCGCGACCCGTTGTGAGCTTGTAGATCTGCTATTTTCAAATGATTTTTATACATTTCATACATTTGATATCTTGTGAAACGGGACATTTTGCATAACAAGTACTTTTACTTTTGGTACTTTATAAAGTACCAAAAGTAAAAGTACTTGTTATGCAAAATGTACATTTTGATACCAATACGTTTACTCAAGTAACTAATTCCGGACTTCTACTTGTGACATAATATTTCTATATTGCAGTATTTCTACTTTTACTTATTAAGTAAAACATGTGAGTACTTCTTCCACCACTCCAAAATGCTACTAATTGCTATAAAACCTGTGTATATAGCCAGTCGTTTTGGGGATGAACAAGAAGTTGAAGGGTAAATGTAAGGTCTGTCTGATAATGATGGTCAGTGCAATGTAAAATCATGTAGAGTTAAAAAATAAGATATGTACAACAGACTGTAAAATGTTAATGTGTAGGTAATGTAATAATCTAAATCTACAATGTAACTAGTAACTAAAGTTTTCAAAATAATTGTAGTGGAGTAAAAGTACAATATTTGCCTCTGAGATGTAGTGGAGTAGAAGTAAAAGTATTGGAAATTGGAAATACTCCAGTAAAGTAAAAATGACTCAAAAGTGTACAGTACTTGAGTAAATATACTTAGTTACTTTACACCACTGGCATTTTATAGAAATATTGGGCCTTATAAATGTGCAACAGTGCATATAGCCTAGAAACTCCGTACCAGTGGGTGGCAGTAATGCGTACAATAAACATCCTCCCCACCGCCATCATGAAACCGTAGCAGAAGAAGAAGCAGTACGCCCAATTTACGCTTTGGTCGTACCACGGTGCCGCGCACGCATAAATTGCCCGATCTACAAGCTCACAGCGCGTCGCGAAGACCATAGAGGTATAGGCGAAGACGACGCGCTGTGAGCTTGTAGATCGGCTATTTTCGGCACGCGCGACACCGTCCGTCGTACGACGAAGCATAAAGTGGGTGAAACAACCGTCGCAAGCCATTGTTGCCATGTCCGCTTATTATAGGCGACTTTGGGCTTATTTTTCTGTCAAGTTGATTGTAAATATTGGTAGTTGCGGGCTGCGGTTTTTGGGGCTTGTTTCTAAACTGTAGTTGCTTATTTGGGCTTGTTGTCTAATGTTGTTTAAACCAGTGGTTCTCAAACCTTTTTCATGTCATGGACGATGAACCCCCAGATTAATAGTAATGTTTTTTCCAAGTTTCTTTTGAAAATAGCCGATCTACAAGCTCATAACGCGGTGCGACGCGTTGCGAGCTTGTAGATTGGCCAATGTATATGGGTTTTCAAGCGCTCATGTGATGTGGCCCATTATGTTGCTTCTTTTGGGCTTGTTTTCCTAGACCTGGTTGCTTGTTTCTCTCTCAAAACCTGGCAACGCTGATCGCAAACGACGGAGAGACTGAAGAAGAAGAACCTAACTCACCTAAAAAAGATAAATAACACAAACCCGCTATCAAATTATAAAAAAAGGAGAAGAAATACACAAACTAAAGTGCTTTTTACAGCCTTGGAGCCGAGGGAGCGCTGTTTAAAAACCACTGGCTTTAAGGTCTGGTTGTTGTTATTATAACGTTTTAACGTTAGCAACCATTCTGATATATATATATATATATAAATATTATTTACATAACGTGAATCCGGCGTTAACAGACAAGGAGAAGCCATTTAATTGTGCAACGAACAGCTAGGCTTTAAATTAAAAAAAGGAACATGTCGGAGGAGCTGGAATTCGGCGACGAGGAGGCGACAATGATGAGAATGGAGGAGGAGGAGGAGGAGGAGGAGGAGGATGGGGAGGAGGATGATGGGGAGGCGAGCAACGACGATCCGATGCAGCCCGATGCCAGTGCTGAGGAGGGTGGGCCCATGGGTGGTCCCATCGCCGGAGGAGGAGGGGAGTCAGAGGGCTCCAAGATCGATGCCAGCAAGAACGAGGAGGATGAAGGGTGCGATAACTATATATATATATATATATATATATATACACACACACACAGTGGTGTATGTCTGCTGTACTACTGTAGTACTTCCAATTTTCAATACTTTTACGTCTACTCCATTATCTCAGAGGCAAATGGTAGGCCGACCTTTACTCCACTACAATTATTGGACAACTTCAGTTACTAGTTACTTTGTAGATTTTAAATTACTAGTCCGAACCTAGAACACACAATATTTATTGTATTATGATGAGTATCAAGAATCTAAGATAAAGAAAAAAAACTAATCATATCATAATCATATTAGCAACTACAAACAGCCAAAATTATCATGGCAAAATGATGCACACACACTCCATGCACACACAGAAAAACAATATTTCAATATAAATATTGGATAAATATTTTTAGACATATTTCTGGCCAGTGAAAACACATTTCTAATCTAATCTAATCTCTAACATACACAATTTTGTATTTGTGGTACTGTACCATGGAACATATCGTCGCTGTCGGGTGGAAACCTCATACAGTATGTCCAAAACTGTTAGTTTCAAATTCAAATTCAAAAGCATCAAAAGTAGCAGATCCACAAGCTCGGAACGCGGCGCAAAGCGACACGTTTTGAGCTTACAGATCTGCTACTTTTGATGCTTTTGTATGACACTGTAGTATGATCATTGATCAAGTAGGGCATTCATTTATGGAGATATACAGCCACGATATATATTTTCTCTGCGGGTACTCCTCACAAGAGTATCAATAATAGTTTACTGAAAAACCCTTGTTTTGTTTTGTTCGTATAGGAAGATGTTTGTTGGAGGGCTGAGCTGGGACACGACGAAGAAGGACTTGAAAGATTACTTCAACAAGTTTGGGGAGGTTGTCGACTGCACGTTAAAGCTCGACCCTATGACGGGCAGGTCCAGGGGCTTTGGATTTGTGCTGTTCAAAGAGGCTGATAGTGTTGATAAGGTAGTGTGTCTGTCTGCCACATTATGATGAATATATCAATGACGAAGCTGCGTAGTCATAACAAATAATAATGCGTGATGCCGAAGCTAATTGCTATTTTTGCCCTGTGCAACCAGTACCTTGTTTTGTGATAACATGGCTTGTGATAGGTTACCCTGCATATACCATGGCAGCTTACCAACAGTTCAACTATAACTAGTGGTGTTTCTTCTTATTTTATGTCTATACAAGCTTCACTTTCAACCTTGTGTCCCTATGTTGGGCATGTCATTATAGGCGAAGTGATGAACAAATTACCCATTGTTTGTATTTTCGTTTCTCTCTAATTTGTATATTAAATATAAAGGTTGCTACGCAGAAGGAACATAAACTTAATGGGAAAGTAATTGACCCTAAAAAGGCCAAGGCAATGAAGAGCAAGGAGCCCATAAAGAAGATCTTTGTTGGAGGTCTGTCTCCTGACACTCCTGAGGAGAAAATCAGGGAATACTTCGGTGCCTTTGGAGAGGTACAGTTCATTTCAAATGAATATACTGTATGCTTGTTGGAACGGTTTAGCCATTAGGTATTTAAAATTTTTAAAGATTATTTTACGGCATTTCTACTTTAGTTCAATTGTACTGTGGTAGAGGGACCAGTTTTTAAAAACTCAACGCATCTCAAGTTTTTACATCTGCTATATCTGCTATGAATATACAACAAGTGTGCCTTGATCACAAAAAGTTTGGAAACCACTGAGGATATATGCTGTATATTAAGCTCAAATGAACTGTCCATTGTTTTTACGAACAGGTGGAATCCATCGAACTGCCCATGGAGAACAAGACAAACAAAAGGAGAGGGTTCTGCTTCATAACGTTTAAAGAAGAGGAACCCGTTAAAACGATTATGGAGAAGAAATTCCACAATATAGGACTGAGCAAAGTAAATGAGCATCTCCGTCTAAATCATTTTAATTTCTATCTGGCATTGTGTCTCATTGGACAGATGGTTTTCAGTGATGGGTGAAAGTGAAAGGAGATGAGTGATCCTAATGTCTTTTCCACTAGTGTGAAATTAAAGTGGCAATGTCCAAGGAACAGTATCAGCAGCAACAACCCTGGGGAGGTAGAGGAGGATACTCGCCCCGGTCTCGGGGTAGAGGTGGTGAGTACATAACCTGGTTTGTGGCTCTTGCCATAATAAGTGTGAATTCTTTATACCTTATGGAAAGAGTGATCATTAACCACTTTTAGGACATGCCATAGGAGAAATGTATGTTTTGTTGAAATATTTTCAAGAGTAGCTGATGTACAAGCTCACAATGTATCACATCGCAACACATTGTGAGCTTATAGATTAGCTATTTAAAAAATATATATATACATTAATAGGGCTTAAGGGATTAACAGCGATATTTGCCTATTTACTGTTAGTACTTTTGACTATTTGGTGTTTTTAAAAGTTGAAAATACGGATATACTACAAGGGCCCAGTCTCTAATCAAGTAAGCTATCAGCCCCATGCTGGCTGTGTTTACATAGTGATTAAAATGATTCAACTTCCATTTAGAATATGTATGACCTCTGAGCTGCATTGTATCTTTCCATAAACTTTTGAAATCCAGGGCCTAATCAAAACTGGAACCAAGGTTACGGTGACTACTGGAATCAAGGGTACGGGAATTATGGAAATTATGGATACAACGGTGGAGGATATGGCGGATACGGTGGCTACGATTACACTGGTTACAACAATTACTATGGATACGATGACTACAACAGTAAGTCATTTCATCGGGGAAGCACATTGACAAATTATAAATCTTTGTGTCACCTAAAGCCTAATTTATATTAGTCGTGTGCCAGTGCCGTGCACCTATAATAGCATATCTACAAGCTCACAACACATTGTGAGTTTGTAGATCTGCTACTTAAGTTGCACGACACTGATGCAAGTAAGTATAAGAGTTGTTATAACTGCATCGGTCTGAACATGAACGTGAATATAAAATGTAATGGGTTGGTGACATTTGTAGGTCAGCCAGTTGGATACGGCAAGTCGCCCAGGCGTGGTGGTCACCAAAACAGTTACAAGCCCTATTAACGTGACAAAATCTACAGGTATGTTTTAAAAAAACAAAAACATAATCTCTAAATACAAATGTAATATGCATAGTTAACTTTCTGTATGGTAACAATATGTGTAATTTCTTTCTTGTAATTCTTTTTTCTCAGTACCCTCAAGTGCTTTACAGTAGTGGTAACATAGAGGCTACTACAGTCTTTGTGGTGATTATTTTTAACAGCCGGCCTTCTGCTGCCTCTTTTGCACCATTGTTTTAACTGTAAAGTTAACAGGTAAAGCACTCCTAACTGCAGTAAATGGATGCCAAACGTAGCCACTTGAACCCTAGCATCCCTATTCTTCCGGCCATGTCATAGTAACGGGCGAACAATCGCCGAAAATAGCTGTATCCTGCAAGATCACAACCACGTCGCAAGACGGCGTGTTGTTAGCTTGTAGGTTGGTTATTTTCGGCGAAGGGATTTGGTGTAGGGGGCAGGGGGGGGGGGGGGGGGGTAGGGGGGGCAAGTATAGATCCCTGGGGGACCCCCGGCCAACAAAGTATATGGTATAGGGTTTAAGTGGCTACTAAGGATGTGCAAGGAAAAAGAAAAGGAAGTATTCTGTCTCCTAACTCTGACATACCTTGTTTGTACCTGCCAGCGGAGCTTCCTTGCAGGCCATGAGCTGACTCCCAGATACTCTCAGGGCCCGCTCAATGCGGACCGGGTACGAGAGGCATACTGCTCTCGAATGCTGCCATTTGGTATGGTCTTACAACATCCCGTATCAGCTTTTCTAAAAACTAAACAAATTGGGACACGTCCAGCTTTTTGTCATCTTTCTTTTAATTCATTGTTTTTCTGCTGTATGTAATGTAAAATTTAAAATACACACAATGTAATTGTCATTTTTTACAGGCCCTTACTCCCCCCACAAGTAATGGTTAAATATGTAAAATTAACATTTGTTTTTCAAAGGATATGTACAGCTTTCTCTGGACTTTCCAGTAATATGTATTCCTAATCTTATCTGAAATGCTTGCTTTCTTTATTTAGCCCTTGTAGCAGTGTTAGCCAGTAGTCCATGAGCTAAAACCTGGTTTGCACTTGGACGCTACTGTGTTGAAGAAGTGCATTCATTTTTGTACATGTATTGCTTTGTTTTCTGTTAGTGACAGCGACGGAAAGACACCACTTATTAAACGTTGTTAATTTTCTTCTAACAAATTCTCTTCTTAACCTTTGTAAAACATGAAGAATCAAAGTATCACTACATCTCCAGAAATTTGCATGTAATGTTTTCTTTAATGTGTATTTTTGACCAATTGAAGTCTTCTTGTATTCATAAAGTAATATGGCTTTGACCTCTTCGATTTATTGCACTTCAGGATTTCTAGCTTATGGACTTACTTCTGTTTTTTAATTTTAATGTTAAAATAATTGTTCGCATTGGACATACTATGCACGGGGGATTCCTATGATTTATTTATTAGTGATTTAAGTGTTTGTTGATTTATGTCTGATTATCTGTCCCATTTGTTTTCTAGGCTTCAACGTAAGAGAAGATTGAATGACGTTCACTGTTGAAGCGCTGGCGGAAGAGGTGACAGCATCCAGGCAAAAGATTCACATGACTGTGACCGGTGAAGAATATCGATCTACATTTACTTTGTGTTCAGCATTATATTTGTTGTAACCCGCAAAGCTTTCAAATTTGGATGTTTTGTTTCATTACAATACTGCTAAGTTATTTCAGATAAGCTGCCGTTTTAGTTATAGTTTTTTTGTGTGCAAAGTGTGATGACCGTTCAATGTTTATTGCTTTGTCAAAATAGAATTGGATGGTGTTAGCAAACAAATAATCTAGGCTGTTGTTTTACTTTTCTTTACATTTTATTATATCACTCAAATACGACTTTATGTTATTACAATATGGCAGTCCAAAAATACAGTATATACATTGAGTTAAAATGAAAAAGAGAAAGGAAAAAAAGAATAAAAGTATAAAAAAAAAAAAACTTTGACATTTCTTATAATTTTTTACACCTTGATAGATAGATGTTATTTCTTCTCAGGCCCATGACTAAACAACTGGTGGAGTGTTGAGGACCTACTGTATGTACTTTGGCATTTATGGGTCACATATCATTAAGTTATACAGCTCTGACATTTTTTATAAGACAATGGGTGAAACTGTACTTCAAGAGTCATCAGGTGCCTTTTGAATTGTAGAATACAATATCTTTAACCACTTTAATCCTGTCCTCCCTGTGAAAATCATAGCAAAACATAGAGATCTACCAAGGCTCACTGCATTGCTTTTTTGCAGAGATATCGGATAGGGCTTAAGTGGACTGAGGATGATCGGAATGTCTCATAGGAGAACCGCTAAATCACATGGTTATTTACACATTGGGTTCCTGCCCCCTGCATTTTTAAAGCCTGCAATCCCCATTTGGGAGTGCATGGCTTAAATGACACCTGTAGCAGCCAGGATGATGAGTACAACAGCAATCAGCACAATGACACCAATTATAATCATCATCTTAATGTTTTTCCACCAGTATTTCCTTGCAACTTTCGTAGATGTTCTTTGGAAAGAGTCAGCCTGAGAAAAGATAATAGAGCTGGTGTTAACCACCTTAACCCGGACGTCCCTATTTTGGGAAAAATCTTTACCATTTTCAAAAATGTAACATTTTAAAGAAAATTGTGAAATTGGCCAATCTGCTATTTAAGTTTAGAAATGTGTCATGATTACTTTGATGCTAATATTGAGGTGACAACATACTGTAATACTTACAGTAGCTTGAAGTTCATCTGTCTTGCCAATCAAGTCGTCTATTTTCTCCCCTCTCTCCAGCACTTTGTTGATGTTGTCTTTCAGTATAACTTTAACCTCATTGACCTGGCCTTGCACTGTATCCATCCTGTTGGAGGGGACAGATTCTTGTGGTTGAGAACCCGGGTCAGCCTGTAAAATAGACGGGAAGGTATGGTCAGTAAAACATTTTGTGAGAAATACCTGCCCATGGAATAAACCACAACACTTTTTCTCGTCCAGTGGTCACTACTAGTGGTCCATGGCATACAGTACTTACATGGGACAATGTTTTAAAATGATAAAAAAAAAAAAAAAAAAAAAAAAATATATATATATATATATATATATATATATATATATATATATATATATATATATATATATACGTACGTACGTACGTACGTACGTATGTATGTATGTATGTATGTATATATATATATATAGCAGCCTTTCTTAAATGTCTCAAATGTTTAAATGATAAATGCATAAGTCAAGTTCTTTTTTTAAATGATGGGAAGAAAGCTTGAAATGACTTGGTACAGATATAGCAGAAAATATTTATGTCTTCTTATACACTAAATATATAGAAATTGTTTGGGGGAGGTAGGGTGGAGTCACAGGTGGCCCTTGAGGATTGTTTAAAATACAGTATGCTAGTGGTCCAGAGCTTTAAAAAAAAAGGTTAGGAACCAATGAACTACAACATCTTACATTTTACATTATGTGTGCAAGTTTATGAAAGACTCCAGCCGCACTGAAACAAGTCCAGATACATTTTGTCACAATAACTTAGACTGGCATTTTCTAAATGAGATCTCATCAGCATGTGATTGTGTTTCAGGGGGGTTATAATATATTACAATCTAGACCATGGGTCTTCAACAGGGGGTCCGGGATCCATAGGGGGTCCTCAGAGTTACTACAGGGGGGCCGCCAAATCTTTGTGTTTTCTACATTAACCACTTGACCCCTACCCTTTTCTGAGGAGAACTTCAGCCAAAAATGGCAGATCTACAAGCTCACAAGTCACAACGCCTCACGCTGCGAGGTGTTGTGAGCTTGTAGATCGGCTATTTTTGGCAAAGAGGTTTGGTGTAGAGGGAAAAAGAGCAGACCAAGTACAGAGTGAAAGGTCAAGTTTACTAAGTACTGAGGGCCGAAGTGTTAAATGTCTGAAAATACATATTAACATGAATACAACATACACTGATGATAGTGCTGGCAAACAAGTCTATGAAGCTATCTATGAAATCTGAAAAAGTTTAATCTGCGACACAATTATATACAATGTAGTGGGGGGTCCCTGCTTCATCTCTCTCTCTCTCAGCTAAGGGGTCATTGGCCTGAAAACCTTTGAAGACCCCTGATCTAGACTATAAAGTGTATATGTGAGCACTGAGCAGCTAATTAATTCACTGACACTTACAATATAACTATATGGCAGTCACATGTCATGTCACACACTGGTTTCCTGGTTTCGTTTCAGATGATCATGTCAGTGATTACTTTCACAAACTAGCACCATGATAAAAAGTCACGACTTGTATAAAAGGGAAAAGTATGATCTCAATACAGTATGTCACAGTTAGTCACTTGCATAAACAAATTCGCTTCGCTTGACATGGCTTTCACAGAGCTTCCTGGAAAAGAAAAAGGGGAACAAACTCCCAACACTCACCATGATATAGTAGCTCTGTCTTTAGTTTACGCCAAACACACCAGAAGCACTCTGCCTTCACACAGTAATATCTTCACAATGTTCTGTTATCCACCTCTGCCAGCATAGTAAACAACTGTAACAGCAGCTTCTGGTGACCATATGAGTCATGCAGTTGGTAAGCAAATGTCTACATAACTGACCCTCCCTTTTGTTACACATTAACTGTCTGCTGCCGCAATGTAAGCATGTGATTGGCCAAACATAAGCCCGTCATAGTCACTGCAAAGAACTAGAATTAGTATCATGAACAGGCAACAGCTCCAGAATCTCACGCGTTAGTCATAATCGACTCCACACTCAACTTTGGAAGAGAAGTACAATATACACCCCCTAATTTAACACCCAGGGTTTCTTATAAAGAATCATTCCGGTGATTGAAAATAAACTTTTCTATTGGTCCTAACTCTAGGCACCGTTAGGCATGCGCCCGATACAGCTCAGCACTGAGCTGATACAGCTGAGCAAAGGCCACTTTTTCTCTGACTCTTTGTGGAGCTGCAGCTCTGAAAGGCAATAAAAAGAAGTTGGTTATTGCTTCACTTTTTTTCTACATCCTCAGCTGTGCAATTTGGCATTCTGTCAGCAGTAGGCTACAGCAAGCAGGAAGGCAGGTGCTTTTTATGCAAACAGAATATTCATTTGCTTATATCATATCAAAGAGACCTCTGTTTAGATTATTTGTAAGTGCTGGGTATCAGTGGGATTTTAAAGGTGAGCTTTCCCTAGCAAATAATTGTTTTATAAATCAGCCTTAACTGACAGGCTGTGGAGATGGTCTTGATGTCATTTTTAGAGACAACTATAAATGTTCCTCAATCTCTGGACATAATGTGTGTATACATTTGTATTGTGACACTGACTGTTTGTATTGATTTTTTGATGATGATTGACAGTCTGTGGTCGCTATATAATGACAAGTGTGCTTCCTCGTCTCTCTATTCAGCGTTCCTCAATCTCTCTGGGCAGCTTTTCCACCATTAATCCTCAGTTCTCTACTTTAAGACACTCTTTATGATATGCCAGAAGATACAGTATAGCCTACTTCCTCCACCCATGCTCCCAAGCCCTTACTTCCATCTGTTCTTGTGCTTAGTTCAAATTCTGGTCATTGTTTCCATAGAACAAGTTAAAGGATGAAATAAGGTGGCATTCAAGACTCATTGAGCACTGATATGAACACTATATGAATCACAAAGGGAAATATAAATTAAGTAGTTTGCAGAAGTGTGGGTGTTGCCTGGCAGGAAAAGGCCCTGACTAATAGGCCTATTTCCTGGCCACATCTGACAACCTAGCCAACCAGTTAACCTCTCCAATCCTACCCCCACAAAGCCAAGACTCAGTCATCCCAGGAACAAGTGTTACTTCACAAAAGAACATCTCTCATTCAGGAAACTTCATAAAATGATTGACCTGAAAGGACACTCCAAATAATTATTGTATTGTATTGTATTGTATTGTATTGTATTGTATTGTATTGTATTGTATTGTATTGTATTGTATTGTATTGTATTGTATTGTATTGTATTGTATTGTATTGTATTGTATTGTATGTCAAATTATACCCACCCCATATTTGCATGCTGGGCCCTGATTGGTTCCCCACAACTTCGGGGGCAGCGAAATCCAATCACAACCGAGCGGGGCCAGACTAATCTGCTGAGGGGTTTTCTTGTTTTGCACTGGCAGATTCGTCTGGTTTCTAGGCTAACATTGAGCGTCCTCTAAACAACGCAGAACCAAAAGCTCCTAGAAAGGAGCGCCCTTTTTCAGTTGTACACTCTTATCTTTCGTTTCCAATTGCTGATGTTTTAGTATAGTACAGACCGTGAAGTGATTTTCAATGCTATCTATCTTGATATATTTGGTGAAGGACTTTGAACTTAGAAGCCATAAACTGAGAAGTCATCTCTATGTCTTTGAAACACTGACGAGAGTTGTGCTGAAAAGTTTACCCCACTGATGTCAATAGAGTAAAATCTGTGAATCTACATCCCTTACAGTAAGTAATTAAGCAGCACTCAACAGGTCCTATAGGCCGAGGTGCTACATGTCACAGGGACTTTACCCCCAATCCAACAGCTGATGCTAAGTGCCAAGCAGGGCACACAAGGCCACTGAGCTGGGCAACCCTCATAATACTTCCTGTTTTTTTGCCACTACCATTGTGCATTTCATTGTGATAGGGAAGTTGCCAAAGCCTTCCGATATGCTGAAACAGCTCTGCAGCAGGGGGGAAACTATGTTTTTTTTTTGTTTTTGTTTTTAGGGTAACCAATTGTTTTGTACCCCTTTTGTCTCCCAATTTAGTCGTTATGCCAATGAACTCTCCCCACACCTGTGTTGCTACTGCTCTATACCCTCCTGGCTCCCCTGCCAGTGAGGAGCCCCTACTGGGAGGAGGTAGTGCCTCCACTCTACTCCCCCCATTCACCGACAGGTAGCGTGGCAGGCCCCGAACATCGGCATGTTCGTAGCTTATAGTAGAGTTGATGGCCAAGCCGGATTTAAACCCCAGTGGGATCTGGGAAACCCCAGGGGTCCTTGAGGGGGCTCCAGGGGGCCCCCATCAGAATGTGTTAATACAGCATCACAATCATTTTAACCCCTTGATCCACATTTTAAACGTTGGCTATTCAAAAACAGCAGATATACAAGCTCACAGTGTGTCACTTTGTGCCACACTGCGACCTTGCACATAAGCAATTTTTTTTAAAACATTTGTTTATTGGATTTTGACAGAGGCATTTCTTGTATATATATCAAAAAACACTACCATTGCATTGCCCCATAATAGCCCAATGAAGAAAAAGTTACATAATCAGTTAGTTATTTATTTTCCCCCCAAATGAAAACCCAAAGGACAAGAGTCTTGCAAGACTTACAAGAAATAAGAAAAAGAAAAACAACAACTATACACAAAACCAAAAACAGGAACATAAACAAGAAAGAAAAAAAAAACACATCAGTCAGCTGAACTATACAGAAAAGTTACAGTGTGTACATCAGCTATTTTTGAAAAGTCTTGACAGTGTTTTTAACACAAATCTTCTCTTCTGGGGGTCTCCCTGGCACAAAACATTTTCTGATGGGGGGTCCTTGGCACGAAAAAGTTTGAGAACCATGCACTGCCCTAGACCACGCAGTAGTGGACAGGTACCACCCGATCACCTGAACTCGTAATGTTGTTCTGGGAGTTTGGGTTGGATGACACATGGCCGGCCCTTGGCAAAGTCCAGCCCAGCCTAGTTTGGATGTCAGCCGGACCTCCTGGTGGTCCAAAATGAACAGGCTCAAATAAAGGTGATCAAAGCCAATGAGCAGCAGTGGGTGGACTCGAGTGAGGCCTGGCCTAATACTTCTGCTGCAGGGCTGCCACATGCAGGATGTGAGTGTATTGCCAAACATAAATGCTCCGTTCTCTGTAGTGAAGGCACTGTGTATCTTTGATTTCTTGCTTTACTTGCCTGCCTATCACTTATCATCTGTTTTCATCTAGACAGAGTGTGCACACTCTGATCTGATGAAGACCAAACCGGATGGGTGCACAGTGTATGTGTGTGTGTGTGTGTGTGTGTGTGTGTGTGTGTGCGTGTGAGTGTGCGTGACTGCGTGTGCGAGTGTGTAGAGTATGTATGTATGTATAGTCACTCTCTTATGTCACATATGAAGGCCAATGTAATTTACATTCCCAGGTTTTTTGTTTCCAGTCTGTCCCTGCTGGTCCATAGGCCAGGGGTCGGCAAGTACATTTGGCCTCGGGACAGTTTTTTTCTAAGTCATTAGATGGTGGGCCAGAACATAATCAATGGTCAATTTAAGAACCAGAACTTTGACTGATATATGCAAATACTGTTGCTATAAAAGTTAATAAAGATTTGTGTGGTATAACCGCATACTGATAGAACTGCGTGTTTAATCAAATGTTACAGGTGAAGATATAAATGCATGGGGTAATCATTTTGTGCTGGCCTCATCCTTGATCGTTGTACAAAGGGGACATTTAGTTAATTAAAACGTTCTAAAAGAACGTCTGGAGACAGATAGACCCCCTTTCGAACGGAGATAAACAAGCTCTTTCATAGTATAGGAGCTCAAGGTCTCTTGATATGGAGAGAAACTGTATGAAACAGCTGCCTGTTATTCAATCTGAACATGGATAAAATAATTCATCAGGTGGGGGTAGATTCTCTGGACTTTTTTTGAATTGAAGGAACCCCAGTTTGATATGCAAATTTAGGTCATGGACCCCCATAACTGAGTGTACAAATGTGTACATTCTTGCACACTCTGTATCTACAACAGTGTCCATTTGTACACTCTTGTAGTACAGACCTTTTGAGGTCAATTTAGTTCCAGACTATCAGTGATTTAGCTGGGGACCCCCTTGAAGCCCTTCAAGGACCCCTGGGGGTCCCCAGACCCCACTTTGAGTATCGCTACTAGCCATATGTAAGACTGTCACATATTGTAAACTATTCACTAAATTATTTGCCGGGCCAGATATCATCGCTGGTGGGCCAGTTCTGGGCCACGGGCCGTCTGTTGCCTAACACTGCCATAGGCTATACCAGTGGTTCTCAACCGGTGGGTCACCAGATGACAATGTAAGGTGAAAATGTAAGGACTTTTCAGACCTTTTTAATACCTAAAAATTTAATGAGAAAGGAACATTACTGCATCAGTATAATCAACAAACTATACTATAAAAACTGGTCAAACATTGGCCAAATTGTCAAACAATATAAGAAAGAGGCAAACATTTTGAAAATAGACGATCTACAAGCTCACAACGCCTCGCAACACAATATTTATCTGGGGAACCGAGTCAAACTAAATCTAATGCCTCAACTCCTACAATTCCAAGTGCTTGTTAGGGTGGGGGGTCCCCAGTTCAAATATTATTATTTTGGGGGGTCGCGGCCTGAAAAGGTTGAGAACCACTGGGCTATACATCTGGACTATGAATTGGTCCTAGGCCGAGGTGCTACAGTATGTCTCAGGGACTTACCCCCAATCCAACAGCTGATGCTGAGTGCCAAGCAGGGCACACTGGGCCACTGAGCTGGTCAACCCTCATACTTCCTGTTTTTTTGCCACTACCCTTGTGCATTTCATTGTGATAGGGAAGTTGCCAAAGCCTTTCGATATGCTGAAACAGCTCTGCAGCAGGGGGGAAACCATGTTTTTTTGTTTAGTTTTTAGGGTAGCCTAAAGGTTTTGTACCCCTTTTGTCTTCAATTCAGTCGTTATGCCAATGAACTCTCCCCACACTTGTGTTGCTACTGCTCTATACCCTCCTGGCTCCCCTGCCAGTTTCACAGATCTTTAGGCTGTAACATTGTAATGTTGTGTTTGTCCTAGAGATGACAACATGCATGCCACACTACTTTTCAGTGTGGCCACTGTCCAAAGGTCTCCATACAGCCGGTCCCTCTGCCTGCACCATAATGATGTAATAACAGTCCTTTATTATATCCCTGCATGTGCACAACCTCAACACATTGTCAACAACGCCCCAGACAGACAGAGGGAGGTACAGTGGGTCATGCCTTCTGGTAGAGATATGTGCTCTACCGAGAATAGTTAGCTTAGTTCAGTGGTTCTCAATTTGTGTTTCGGGGACCCCCAGGGGTCCTTGGGGGGGATCCAGGGCGTCTCCAGCCAAATGAGTTAATATAGCATCAAAATGAGTTTAACCACTTTAAACCTGTATACATGGAAACTTGGAAATAGCCAATCTACAAGCTCACACAGTAGTAGTATTTTCAAAAACATCTTGAAAAAATTATACAAATAACACAGATCTTCTATGGGGGTCCCTGGCACAAAAATAGCTTCAGATGGGGGTTCGCAGCAAAATACATATTAATTTGGGGGTCCTTAATGAAAACATTGAGAACCACTGCTCTAGTTCATCCTCTTTTCTTTTTAGGATCACTTTGGAAATAGGAGTGGTTGTTACACTTTTATGTGTGGGCTACATCCTGGGTTGAAGTTATATTGTGTTGAAACTTGCATTTCTTTTACACACATCTAATCAAATCAAATTCTGGAGGACTTTGCTGCAACCAGCTGGCCTCTCCAGGTACAGCATCTGGCTGTCGGATGGCAGTGCAGGGTTTCTCTCACTATACACTTAAAAAGGTCTGACAGGAGGCTTTCAATTTGCATTGTTTGTGCTGCCTGATGTTTCCTTCCACACCTTCAATACCTCTGACTGGACAGTTGAGTGAGGCTAGTGCATTGGTTGAGTTGTTAATTATCTCATTCTCATTTCTCAATCAACATTATCTCAACCAGTATATTAGATTGACAGTATACCCTCTCAGGGGCACTTACCTCGGGGGCATACAGGAGAACTGGGCACTATCTCAAAGTGGGCCCATGTGATATGTAGTGGGCCATGTGCCCATCTGTATGGATCTTTGCCATAAGCATTAACATTCATTATTTTATTAAGTGTCCTTAAAGCAGCACTATGCACTTTCCTCTTCTACCCCAGATGAACCCGGTTTCCTACGCAAGTGCAGATGTTTTTTTTTACCGTTGATCTAACAGAGCCTGCCTGCTTGCTCGGGGGATAAATTGAATCTTGACCAACAGGTCAAACATTTGTGTCAGATCCTGTGTACAGTATAGGTGAGACTGAGACATGATCTAAATGTCTCAAAAGAAGATCAGGGAGTCTAAATACAAACACCCCAGTTGTATAAGTAATATTGTATTAACATACTCTACCATACAGATTGGACAAAATTGTATTCATAAAAAAAGTCACATAGTGAGGCTACAAGTATAAATATATCCAGTAGTACATCAAGCATAAATATTGTTTTTCCCAATGATGCATTTTGAGCTGAGAAAATCATTTGAAAAAAAAATCCCTGGCACAAAATATTTTGTGATGGGGGTCTGCAGCCAAATAAATACTACATAGGCTATCATTTTGGGGGTCCTTGACATGAACATTTTTGAGAACCACTGCCTACACTCAAAGACACACAAAGAGTAAACAGTGACACTGTGTGGTCAGGGGAGGTCGATACCTTTTGAGGCGTGGCATGTTTCTTCATTGACATTGTATTGTGTGTTGCAATGGTTCTTCAGTGGGCTTTGAAGAGACAGCAGCAGTTGGAGAGCAGTGTTGCCATGTCGGCTTATTATAAGCGACTTTGGGCTTCTTTCTCTGTAAAATTGCTTGTAAAAATTGAGAGTCGCGCGTTGCTTTTTTGTGGGCTTGTTTCGAAACTAAAGTGTACTTGCTTATTTAGGCTTGCTTCCAAATGCCTCCAAAGCTGCCAGTAAAATCACTCAAACTATTAACCTCATAAATGCAATCTTATACTGTTTTCATAGCCTTCCTGTTCTTTTAAATTGTGTCATATTGAGTGATCTTGTTTTTTCTCCCATTGTTAAAAAGTGAATAATGCATATAACAGCCTTTTCCATTGTTCAAGTTCTAGTTCAAGATTTATTATGAATTATGAAGTTTCTTACTGATTCAAGATAAAACTATTTTAAATCATCAAACTTCAAAGCACATCAAACTATATATATATATATATATATATATATATATATATATATATATCTCCCTGCACACAACTCCACCCTACCAGCTGCGTATATGACATGAATAAATAATCAAACAAATAAATAAACAAAAGGGGGAAAAGTCGGAAATTACGTCAAAACAAAGCGACGATTTCATAATCCAGAAATCCACACACGTCATCACAAGGCGACAGAAGAAGAAGAGAGAGAGAGGAAGAAGAGCAACATGGCTGCAAGGTTACTGCTCCGCTCAGCTTACCGGGCTGCAACGACCTGTCGCCGGGCCCCGATGGCCCCGATCCCCGCCCTGACCCGCTCCATGGCGGCTGGAGGAGGTGAGACATCACACACAACCACACAGAAGGTCGAAAAACAACAACAAACGTCTTAAAGCTTTGGGTTTGAGCAAAGAGGTCAAAGAGTCTGCCCTGATCCGATCGGGGGGAAACAACTAAACAATGATCTCTTATCTTTATTGGACTGTTCTATTCATAATATATAGAAGTTATATTAACTTTAGATTACTTTTCTGTGTGGCGTGTATAGACAGTCCCCAGTTATGCTGAATTATGTTGACTTTGGCCCCGGATTACTGTTAATTCTATGCCCTAGAATGGTTGATTCCATGCCGTACAGTTACATGAGACATGTCATGCAATGTATGGCATATCAGGGCTGCTAGTGAAGCCAAGCTCAACATTATTTTGAACATCATGTTCACAGCCATGTTTGACAGGGAAAATCTAAGCTCAAACTGAAAGCATTCATAGAAACAAAATAGAATAACATTAAAATAGTCAAATACTATTATTTTTATTATTATTATCATCATAAGGTTACAAGGTTATTGTTGTTGTTGTTGTTGTTATTATTATTATTATTATTATTATTATTATTATTATTATTATTATTATATTTTACATTATTATATTCTGTGTCCGGGTGGTAGAGCACTCGCCTTTGGACCTGGGTTCTGGGTTCGATCCCGGGCATCGCCAACTCGGCGTATGAGAAGCACGGCTTGGGTAATTAAGACGTGCCTAGGTCATCAGTGTTGCGCTCCACCTCAGCAATCCGTCTCCCAGGGGTCTAGCGCAGTGGTTCTCAAACTTTCGTGCCAAGGACCTCCAAATTGATATGTATGTGGCCTCGGACCCCCACCCGAAAATATGTTGTGCCAGGGACCCCCAGAAGCAAAGATTTGTGTTAAAAATGTTCGCCTTTTTAGAAAAAAGATTCAAAGATTTGCACACATTTTCAAGATTTTTCAAAAATAGCAGATCTACAAGCTCATAGCACTTGGTGTCGCGCCATGAGCTTGTAGATCTGCTATTTGTGAATAGCCAAAGTGTAAAATATGAAGAGGTTAAAACAATTATGACGCGACATACAGGTCTGCTGAGAAAGCCAAAACAGCACCATACATTAAAAACAAAACAAAAATTCAGCATAGCACAATAAAGCCCTGAGGCTTATTGCCATTGTGTTCCATTGGAGAAGGGGCAGATGGGCAGCTTTGTTAATATCTATGACTATGAGATTAAAAGTCAATGCATTGATTGTGCTTTCAGACCATATTTGTCAACACTATTTTTTTGTTAGGACACATCATTGACATAGCACATGCATAAACATTAACTTAATTGTAGTTCAACATTTATATCATGGTACAAAGGAGTTTCTGACCACAGAAATAGAGGTCAGACATGAAAATTATTACCAAAACATTTGCTTGATTGATTGTGAGGTTAGATCAGGGCAGGAATTCTCAAAAGTTAGGTGACTTAGGGCTAGTTTGGGGACTGGGGACCCGGCATTGGACAATACTCAAGGCTTCAAAATGCCACTCAAAAGACTCAAGGACGGGGTGCCTGCTGGCCTAGCGGTCCAGGCACATACCACACATGCTGGTAATCAAGCTTGACAGCGTGTCGCGGGTTTGACTCCCGATCCCGACGACCTTTGCTGTGTGTCACCCCCCATCTCTCTCCCCATTTCCTGTCAGCCCACTATCATTAAAGGCAGAAAAAGCCCCAAAAGAATCATAAAAAAAAGACTCAAGGACAAGGTCACTATGTCATCAACTATGTCCATCATTTTTACATTCTTTGTTGAAAACACAATGTTGAGCATTCAAGCCTCTTTTAAACTGTTCACATTTTTTCTTGGGTTTTAACACCTAGATTAGATGGTATTAATCTTTCTACAAAATTAGCTGACTGTTCATTGGATGAAACACACTGGTGCCCATTCTGCCCAATAGGAACATGCTCTGTTAGAGCTATCAAATTGTAAGTGTGTTTATAAATAGATTTGTCTTATTCTAGATTAGAATTTCTCAAAGCAACACAAATCTACCCGACAAAGCAAAGTACACTATTGCTTGTTGCTCCCAAATTGGTGGGTGGAGCAGTGTAATCCAGTGGTAATTTGACCGTTTTGCTCACTTTTATTATAGAGTAGGCCATATAAGTGGTTAAACAGTGTTTGCAACTAGGTTTAACATGACATTTTACTTTTGTTTGATTGATAGGAATTCCAACTGATGAGGAGCAAGCCACTGGCATGGAGAAGATCATCATGAATGCCATGAAGGAGGGCACGGTATGGCACTCTCAGAGTTATGGGGGGTTAAATTAATTGAGGAATGGGTATTTGTTGCCTATTAGGTTTTAATAAGGGTGATAACCACACACACACACACACACACACACACACACACACACACACACACACACACACACCTCACACACCTCACACTCATGTCTCCCTCTTGTGGTGCTGGGGGAATCAAATGCCACAACTAGAACATGATTTTCAGTAGGGGTGTGCCGATATATCGCAATACGTTTATTTTTATTTTTTTACAATAATAATAATCAGGCATGCTGATGCAAACAGCCCCGAGGTGAAAAGGGTGACAACATGTTGTTTTTTTCGGGTCAGGTGTCACACTATTGCCCTATTTGGATTCAAAACGGCTATTGGAGCTGAAAAGCTACAAGTTTGCATGTCTGAATAATGCAAAACAGAAATATTTGTTTGCATTGGCTCCCCCCCCCCCCCCCCCCATATATTTTCATAATAAAAAAGTGCCATATATCGTATCGATATCGTATCGATGTCGTGAGCCCAATATCGTGTCGTATCGTTTCATGAAATTAGTGTATCGGCACACCCCTAATTTTGTGCAGACTTCCACCAGCGAGGCAGCTTGTCATAACGGTGTTGAAGCGCCTTGCACGGTGCCATGCTCCTTGTTGGGACATGGCTCAGTTTCATATTTTTACAATAAAACAAGATTTCATTGTGGTTCAAATTACTAAGTTGCATATTAATAGTATTGTAAGTATTACTTTCGTAAATGAAAAGTGTACCCTGTCATAATTATTTATTTACTTAAACTGGGAATAGCATTTTATTGAATGCAAATTTCTTTCTCATTGTGTCTGTGTGTAATCTGTATGCGTTTTATGTTTTTTTACTTAATCCTACCCGTGTGTCTTCCTGTGTTTCAACCTTCCTCCTGTCGCTGCTATGACACCTGAATTTCCCTCCGGGGATCAATACAGGTTTATCTTATCTTAAGAACCTGTGGTCATTTCTGTTGTAATCATTTTTGAATGTTGTGTTGGCTAGCCAGAAAAAAACTAATGTTAACAAAATCTTTCTGCGACAGGATCCATACAATATGTTCAGGCCAAAGGAGTATGCTGGTTCCAAGACTGACCCCCATCTTGTGCCCTCCATCACAAACAAGAGGATTGTGGGATGTGTTTGTAAGTCACTTTTCTTGTTCTCTTGGACAACTTGACTTAACCACTTAAGCCCTATATAATTTGTTTTAATTAAATAAAAATGGTGATCTGGAAGTGTCAGGAGTTTTTGTGCTGTGTGGCTGGTGATATGATAGTCAAGGAGACCGTTATAGACCGTTATATAACAGCTACCAGCTAAAAATAAAGGGAAGGTCATTGATTGTGTTCACATCTGTCTGGGGTTTTAAAACACCGGGAATCAATAAAGTTCATATGAACAGTGACTGGAGATATTACCACAAGCTGCCAACCCATGCTGTGTCTTCTGTCAAGACAAGACTGGGTCCAAATCATCCTCCTTTTTCTTTAAAAGGAAACATTTCGCTGATTTTATTTTCTCCAACCTAAATCCCATTCTGATGCGAGGAGATGAATATTATTGTGTGGCAAAGAATACCGCGTCTTCTGTGTATTTCTCCTTGAAATGTTGACATCACGAAACAATTACTTCAAACGTGAACGTGTCATTTCACGTCAATGGTTGTACGGAATGTACGTCGGCTCACGTAGATAACAGCCTTGTTTAAACTATGACCCAATGTGGCAGTAGATGAAATTGACTGTTTTCCCATTGTGTGAATGTATTTCAAATATTTTGTATTGTGAAGCACAGGATAGGATTATACATTTCTGTTCATATACTGTACATGGATTGCTTCTCATGACCCCGGAAGCAGTCCACCCATTGTCTGAATGTATAAGATGGTTATAAAGAAATCGTGTTTTTGCCCATACTGTATCAATAGTTTTAAAATCAACATAGTGTTGATGTTTCAAGCTGCATTCTAGTCTAAACTGATAAGAGCATGTACAATGTAGATCAAACTATTTCTTTGTGTTCAGACTCTCATGTTCTTGTCTTGTGTATGTCCCTTTGTCTGGTACCTGATTAATTTGGTTTCGTTTTGAATGTGGATGTTCTTGACTTGAAATCTTTCCTGAATATTTGCCTCTGATGATGTGCCCATGCAGAATAGAGACGCTAGGGCTCATGTGGCTAATGAACTACAGCGATGACTGTATCTTATGGAACTCTTGTTCTCGTCTGTTTCTCACCGCGACTTATTTTTCTCTCTAGGCGAGGAAGACAACACATGTGTGGTGTGGTTCTGGCTTCACGAGGGCGAGGCCCAGCGCTGCCCATCCTGCGGTGCCCACTATCAACTCGTGGGGCACGAGCTTCCACATTAAGTTATAAATGTACTTGTATAATGATAGCTACACCTCTACACCTCAACTAAACAATGTTACATTCTCTCTGAAAGATTCCACGAGCTACCTTTTAGAATGACTAGAAGAAAGATTAGACAGATGTGTCAGAATCTGCAGATTCTGTAGGACGAGTACAGGGTATTTCATACCTCAATAGCCATATATCTCAGTAGCAAGGCAATATACAATATGACTACGGGTTCACACTTACTTTATATTATGTAAGTATAGCACAACAGTGAAAGCTAAACATTCTTCAAAACCCAGCATATTACAGGTCAAGTACGCTCTTATTTTAAACGTTTAGTCTCAGTGCTGTCCAATTCAGTCTGGGTGGTGCGCCTAGACTGAACTGGTCTAGCGGAATACCTCGAGTATCTATTGTTGGTAACATTTTTACAACATCTGCTCTCGTGCTTTGAGTCTCTGTTTGATCTTGTCTTTGAATTGTTCTATCTTATCTTGATATATTGGGTAACCTCACCAGTCTTTGTTTTACATTGTCGATTTTGTTTTAACCCTCAAGATGGTTGTGGGACTCAATCTTTTATTTCAAACATTTCCATTAACATGCAGTTTACATTGATACATGTACTGTATATAGGTCCATTTACAACTCCTTTTGAACCAACACAGGTCCATTTACGACTCCTTTTAAACCAATAAAGTCTTTAACTCTTACTTGACAGCTGTGGATGTCTTTTACTATATTCTTCCTAAGTACATTCTGGCAAGTGAGAAACAATTCTATTTCCTGCCGAGCTGGATATAGAAGTGACCAGTTTTTATCGTAATGATGCATATCAAATATATATGTAACTCAAGCGTGCTGTACTCAAAATTGAACATATTGTTGGTTAATCCAGGAGTACAATATGATTATTTTTATATAAAGTAAATATGGAGTGTAATTTTGTTATATATATATATATATGTTACAGTACAATTGAAAAAAGAGTGCTTGTTTTCTTCGAGTTCACCTCCCGCACTTCCCCGCGCTGCAGGGCAGGGCCCCCCCTATCAAAAAAAGGAAATGACGTCTCAGAGGTACCGAGACTAGGTTGGACGATGATTTACGATTCTGTCCCCTATCGGTACATAACTCGGACGGCGCTGAGTCGACTGAAGGTGACTTTGCAACGCTCGGCACGGCGTCTCACCTGCCTAAGCTCGCTCGGCGGTGCCTCTTGTGGCTCAAGTCACCTTCAGGCGGCGTGCCTCCGTCGGTAAAACCGAGTACACCTTTTTTAATCTGACTGGTTTTCCAATCGTACTGTGACAGATAGCAACATTAATTGTTTTAGAATCGGCCTCAGGTCTAAATGGGATAATCCATGTAAAAAAATATTTTTAGAAAAATAATATGGAGAAGGGTCTTTTTACTTACTTTACTTATTTATATTCTATCCAATACTATTCTTATTGTGTTGTGTTCAGTTTTGTGAACCTTGCCACACTAGCATTTTGCTGCTTATATCTGTATTAATAGTGAAAAATACATTCTCTTGATTCTTGAGATCTTCTATTACACAAATTGGAGGTTTTAATGCAGGCCTGGAATTTTAGGGGCAAGGCCACTTGGCCTTTGGTGTTCTCCATTTTTTGGGGGCACAAATGCCAGGGCAGGAAGGCCATCAAATAAAACAAGATTTTAGTTCATTGAAATAATTAATTGAATTTAAGGGTTAAGGATGATTTTAAATGTAATATGTAGACTATCTGCAGTGAACTAAATCAATTATGGTATCCATGCTCAGCACCAATCAAAGTCACTGGATTGGTTTAAAGGTGGGAACTCAGGGGAGTTAAGAATTCATAATCTCAACAAAAGACACTGGTGTCTACATGACAAGAGACACTGGTGTCTACATATTGACAAGAAGGGGAGAAAGTGATACAGTCAGCTGGAACATTAAGGCCACTGTGGCCTCAGGGCATGCAATTTTTTTGAGGGGCACAAGGCCAAACTGAGGGGAAATGACAGCCATGGCCTTCGTGGCCTCCATGAAATTCCTGCCCTGCTCATAACCCTTTATGGAGTTGCAGTAAGGAAATAATGGGACAGTTTTTGTTTTTGGGACAGAGAAATAAGTAGGTCTATAACCTGGTTGTGTTAACCACTTGAGCCCTACTGTCTTGTTGAACAAACGCGTTGTGAGCTTGTTGTACAAGCTCATAGGTTGCGATATGCCTCCCCTATCAGTAAAGGAATGTTTTAATCAGTATAAAAATGTAGGTGCATGTTTGTGCATGTAGGTGGTATATGAGCTAGCAGCTGTGTCTGCGGGGGTGTAGAAGACAGCATGAGAGGAGAGGATGTGGTCACAGAGTAGAGCCTGTAGGTCATGTTTAGAACCGATAAATGGCTGACCTACCTAACCATAACCCTATTTGCTTTAATTGCAAAGACAGCTTCCTCTCTGCAACCACAGTCTCCGCAGGTCTCTGTACAAACATAAACTGAACAGAGAGAATTCTATGTCAACTGTACATGCGACATGAGCATCTGCAGTATGTATGTAAGGAGTTGAGTCATATCAGCAGTTGTTACTCATAATCTGGTGAACTAAAATGTGTGCAGACGCAAAACTCGAAAGTCTTAATGAGCATGTTTAGGAGTTTATGAGTCTGTTGAAATATCATATATTTTGGACTGTTGCTGTGTGTTGTGTGTCTCTCTGTGGTGATCTTGTGACTGACACCACTGAGTCAGATGCTTTCCTGTCCACGAGACCACTTCTGTAAGTTAGACATACTTCTGTCTTTTTTATGTTTTCACGGTCAGTTTCCTGTCATAGTGCAAACCAGTAAGTAGTGTCTAAATATGAGATAATTCATACGCCTGTGCAGTACACTACTGGTTTGCAGTATCATGCTGGAGTCCTTTAGTTTGTATTTATTTCATTCTTTATTAATTTGATGTTAATTTGGACAAATATAAGATAATTTAATTGCCCAGGCAAAAATTTTTTTGCAGTCTACTCTGTTCTCAAACAATGAAAACAGCAGCTATAGCCAGCAAGTTACAGTAGCATATTCATCATGATTAGAGAAGATACAAAATAAAACAATAACAACAGTATTGTATTTGCAAGCATCGAGGGAGTCCCATCATGAGTCCGTCATGAATTTGATATTGCCGATTCTCTCTGACCAACCAGTAGTCTGCAGCGTATACATCTCATGTTTGGTATCGCCTCAGCCAACTTAGAACCTTGACGGGGAACTCACGAAAAATAACCAGGAAGCAGGTACCAGGTTACTTGGCCTAATGGTAAAGCAAAAAAGGACGTAACCAATAAATCACACAGTATCGGTTAAGAAGAGTCCTATGTATTCTTCCCCAGAGTCACAAGGTGTACCCTACATAACAGTGTTGGTGGGTCAGACAGGTCGGAAGGTCAGACAGTACACAATCAACAGTATCCCATATTGTACACCAGTGTCTTCCCAGAGTCCTCACTCTCCTCTGTTTGATTAGCAGGTACTGCTGTCTGTATTCGCAGACACATAGGATTTGTTATTCCTGGAGTATTTCGCCACAGACTCCATCCTCTCCGCAGTCCTCCTGCTCCTACAAAGCAGTGTGTTCTTCACATGCTTTCTGAAGTCATCTTCCACAAAGTAATAAATAAAGGGGTCTAGACAACTGTTAAGGCTGGCCAAACACAGAGTGGTGATGTAGAAACCATATCCATTATTCATCTCTCCAATGCTCAGCAGATAGTAATGAATCACCAACATTATGTTACTGGGGATGAAACACACCAGGAATGTCACCAGTACTGTCGCAATCAACACCAAAGCTTTGCGACGGTTCTTTGCTGCTGTGCTGTCTACCATGTTATTGTCCAGGTAACAGAACAGAAGAACATTGGCTACAACAATCACTATACAAGGAATAAGAAACGCAACGGTGACCATTAACATGAAGTAGTAATAAGGGTACTTGACAGAAGTAGTAGTTAGAAGGTCATTTAAGTCATTTATGGCATTAACATCGTGACAGGTGGTAATATTGAGGTCTATGACTCTAACTGTGTGATCATACTGGTATAGAGGAATGGTGGTGATCCAGATGAAAACCCAGATGGACACACAGACACCAATTGCCACTTTGTTATTCCACCTCTGGGCAGAAAAAGGGTAAGCGATAAGCCAGCACCTCTGTACACTGAGACAGGCAATGAAGAGGATGGAGGAGTACATGTTCCCATAGAAGAACCCCACCAAGACTTTGCACAGCCCCTCTCCATAGATCCAGTCATTTCCATTAAAGTGGTAAGCAATCTTTAGGGGGATCCAGATGACAAAAAGCACGTCAGACAGAGCTAGGTTGGCCATGTAGATCGCTGATGGATGCTTCTCCTTGGTCCTGAACAGAAACACCCACAAAGCCATGACGTTGGCAGGCAGTCCCACAACAAACACTATGATGTAGAGGATGGGGAGGAAGATGGTTGTCAGATGACTCTTCAGTGTGTCAGCTGTTGCTTTTTCGACACGAACTAGGCCCTGGTCCTGGTCCTGGTCCTCCACCACAATCCCGATGAAACCACGTCCCTGTTTTACTTCAATTAAGCAGACATACATAAAAGTCAGTTTTTACAATGATAACTTACAAAAATGCAACCACTTTGAGTAATACATTTACCGGGTGCACACAGTTCATAAGAGTTCTTTTTTTCGGCATGCGGCCTTGCTTGTTTTTAACTAGTTTTCCCAATGCCACACAGACACTCCATTTCAAAATATTTACTCTACTGTAACAAGTGTGCCAGGTTAAGTAATGGCTCTTTTCCACTACAAGAACTATGCAATGTGCCATGTGTAATGTATTTCACAGGTCCTATATTTCTTTCCATACGCTACAGCCTGGTTCTAGTTTGAGCCCTGCTCAGGAGGTTGTTAACCTGAGTTGTGGGAAACCGAAACTCAGAACTTATACTTTATTTTGATTTCTAAAATAGAGAAAATAGCAGATCTACTAGCTCACTGTTTTCATTTATTTTATTACACATACCTCCCCCTTCTGGGGTGATTCTGTTTATCATGAAAACATCAACATAAAACCATCACAGAACTTGATCAAAAAGAGCCATGCATCATTAATCGAGTGAACCATCACTGGTACAGGTAAAGTAAAGTATTGTATGTGCATACAGTATGAGTATTTTAACATTTTCAACTGTTCTCTTATACTGTCATGTAAAATGTTTTCATGTTATGTAATTTATTTCTGTGTGGATCCCAGGAAGAGTAGCTGCTGCTAAGGTAGGAGCTAATGGGGATCCATCTTTGGCAAAGATAACCTGATGAAGGTCTAACAGACCAAAACGTTGTTTCCCATTACAAATTTTATTTGCATTTGAAGACAGTGAGCGGGAGTTTATTTTTTTTATTTTTGATCCAAATAAATTGAAATAAAAAATGTAAACAACTTCTGGACTTACCTGGACATTTATTGGCTAATGCATTTGATGTAGAAATCCAGGTGAAAAACATCATAATTGACAATAGTTGTATTGAGGCCATGTCTGTGGTCCGTGTGTGTCTTCTCTTGTCACAAGCCAATGGAAGAAATGAAACCAACTAACCAACGAAAGCAACTTTGCTCAATTCTCTCAGTGTGTGTGTGTGTGTGTGTGTGTGTGTGAGTGTGTGTGTGTGTGTGTGTGTGTGTGTGTGTGTGCGTGCGTGTGCGTGTGCGTGTGCGTGTGTGTGTGTTGCAGATGTTATATACTGTACTGCAGCAAGAGGTAGCTGACTTCATTAGGGAAGTAAAACTGTGTTAAAAAGAGATAAGAAAGCATCTCTCCTCCTCTCTCCCTCTCCACCTCCCCCCTTCCCCTCCCCTCTTCCTTACATCCCCTTCCTCTCTCTTCTCGTCCTCTCTCTTCTCCTCTTCCCCTTGGATGTGTGGGTTCATGTCCCATCGGTGCAATTGTAATTAACACTGTACGGACTCACGCTCCAGTAAGGCCTGCCACTAACTCCACATCCGGGGACCGGCTCCCCAGAGTTTTTTGTTTCTCCCACTTCGCAGTTCCATGGACTGTTTTTACGGACGCCCAGCTGCAGGTCAAGAGTGTGACTGCGGACTGGGCCTTTCCATAGAGCACGACTGTGGATTGCTACTATATTATACTATACCACTATACTGTATATTATCTTAACATTCTTATATTATACCAATATAGGCCTATATATAACATTATTGTATAACTATTATTATTGTCTCCGCCAGGCCGAAAGGCATGGCGAGAGAGTATGTTTTACCCCCTGTCCGTCCGTCCGTCCGTTTGTGTGTCCGTCCGTCCATCTGTCTGTGAACAGCTAATCTCAGGCACCGTTGGCCCGGTCGCTCCGAAACTGTGCACACACACTCCCTGGATGCCAATTCAGAACCAGGTGCGTTATTGTGGCCTCCTGGTGGCGCTATAATAGGCCAATGTGAAAAGGGTGCCATTTGTTCAAGGGCTTTTCACTGCAATCGGACACTGCATTCATGATTTGAGGCATTTTGTTCCAAAAATATGTTTGCAGAATTAGACCTGCTGGTGGCGCTATAACAGGCCAATGTGAAAAGGGTGGCATTTCTTCGTCGGCCTAATAGAAATGTGCGTGTGAAATTGCACGGAAATTGCAAGCTGCGTTCATGATTTGAGGCATTTTGTTCAAAACGGAACAATCCTGCAAACTTTGGAAGCCAATCTTAGGCAATCAGGATGGAATATGGGAAATTGGATACATCTGTGTTGATCACATGACTATAGAGATACTGTGTACCGATTTGTGTGATGTTTGGACAAAATCTGTAGGAGTAGTATCAATAAATGTGTTTTGCACATATCGGCCTCCTGGTGGCGCTATAAACGGCCAATCTGAAAAATTTGGGCCAGAGGTTCTGAGTTGGCATCCAGGGAGTGTGCGTGCACAGTTTCGCAGCGGCCGGGCCAACGGTGCCAGAGATTAGCTGCTAACGGACGGACAGGACGGACGGACGGACGGACGGACGGACGGACGGACGGACGGACGGACGGACGGACAGGGGGTAAAACATATTCTCTCGCCATGCCTTTCGGCCTGGCGGAGACAATAAGTAGGTTTGCAGTATCATGCTGGAGTCCTTTAGTTTGTATTTATTTCATTCTTTTTGTCTCCGCCAGGCCGAAAGGCATGGCGAGAGAGTATGTTTTACCCCCTGTCCGTCCGTGTGTCCGTGTGTCTGTGTGTCCGTTTGTGTGTCCGTGTGTCCGTCCGTCCATCTGTCTGTGAACAGCTAATCTCTGGCACCGTTGGCCCGGTCGCTGCAAGACTGTGCACACACACTCCCTGGATGCCAATTCAGAACCTCTGCCCCAATTTTTTTACATGGACTTGTTATAGCGCCACCAGGAGGCCGATTTGTGCAAAACCCATTATTTCATATCACTCCTACAGATTTTATCCAAACATCACGCAAATCAGTACACAGTATCTCTATAGTCATGTGATCAACACGGATCTGTCAGATTTGCCATATTCTATCTTCATTGGCTACAGTTGCCTTCCAAAGTTTGCAGTTTTGGTCCATTTTGAACTAAATGCCTCAAATCATGAACGCAGCTTGCGATTTCCGTGAAATTTCACACGCACATTCCCACTATGCCGAGGAACAAATGGCACTTGAACGTTTTCAAATCAGCCTCATGGTGGCGCTATAAAAGGCCAATTTGCATTTTTAACTGTAACTGCACCGATCTGCGTGAAACTTTGCACGCATACTCCCTAGAGGCCAAGGAAAAACATCTGCCCTGCATTTTTCACATTAGCCTTTTATAGCGCCACCAGGAGGCCGACTTATGTAAAACACATATTTTGAGATTAAGCTTTCATATTTTATCCAAATTTCACGCAAATCGGTACACATGATCTCTATAGTCATGATCAAGATGGATCTATTTGATTTTTCATATTCCATCCTGATTGGCTAACATTGACATCTAAAGTTTGCAGGAGTGGCCCGTTTTGAACAAAATGCCGCAAATCATGAACGCAGCGTCCGATTGTGGTGGAACTTTGCACGCACATTCGCACTACGTTGAAGAACAAACGCCACCCTTTTCACATTGCCCTATTATAGCGCCACCAGGAGGCCGATTCTTATTTTTTATATTACTCCTACACATTTTGTCCAAACATCATGCAAATCAGTACACATTATCTCTATAGTCAAGTGATCAAGATCGTTCCGTCCGATTTTTTATATTCCATCCTGATTGGCAAATTCTGAACATTGCTGGCCACTGGCACTTTTTCTAGTTTAATTTGATGTTAATTTGGACAAATATACAAAATTTTGTTTGCAGTCTACTCTGTTCACAAACAATGAAAACAGCAGCTATAGCCAACAAGTTACAGTAGCATATTCATCATGATTAGAGAAGATACAAAATAAAACTATAACAACAGAATTGTATTTGCAAGCATCGAGGGAGTCCCATCATGAGTCCGTCATAAATTTGATATTGCCGATTCTCTCTGACCAACCAGTAGTCTGCAGCGTATACATCTCATGTTTGGTATCGCCTCAGCCAACTTAGAACCTTGATGGGGGAACTCCCGAAAAAGAACCAGGAAACAGGTACCAGGTTACTTGGCCTAATGGTAAAACAAAAAAGGACGTAACCAATAAATCACACAGTATCGGTTAAGAAGAGTCCTATGTATTCTTCCCCAGTGTCACAAGGTGTAGCTTACATAACAGTATTGGTGGGTCAGACAGGTCGGAAGGTCAGGCAGTACACAATCAACAGTATCCCATATTGTACACCAGTGTCTTCCCAGAGTCCTCACTCTCCTCTGTTTGATTAGCAGGTACTGCTGTCTGTATTCGCAGACACATAGGATTTGTTATTCCTGGAGTATTTTGCCACAGACTCCTTCCTCTCAGCAGTTCTCCTGCTCCTACAAAGCAGTGTGTTCTTCACATGCTTTCTGAAGTCATCTTCCACAAAGTAATACATAAAGGGGTCTAGACAACTGTTAAGGCTGGCCAAACACAGAGTGGTGATGTAGAAACCATATCCATTATTTATCTCCCCAATGCTCAGCAGATAGTAATGAATCACCAGCATTATGTTACTGGGGATGAAACACACCAGGAATGTCACCAGTACTGTCACAATCAACACCAAAGCTTTGCGACGGTTCTTTGCTGCTGTGCTGTCTACCATGTTATTGTCCAGGTAACAGAACAGAAGAACATTGGCTACAACAATCACTATACAAGGAATAAGAAACGCAACGGTGGCCATTAACATGAAGTAGTAATAAGGGTACTTGACAGAAGCGAATGTGTCCTTTAAGTCATTTATGGCATTAACATCATGGCAGGTGGTAATATTGAGGTCTATGACTCTAACTGTGTGCTTATACTGGTATAGAGGAATGGTGGTGGTCCAGATGAAAACCCAGATGGACACACAGACACCAATTGCCACTTTGTTATTCCACCTCTGGGCAGAAAAAGGGTAAGCGATAAGCCAGCACCTCTGTACACTGAGACAGGCAATGAAGAGGATGGAGGAGTACATGTTCCCATAGAAGAACCCCACCAAGACTTTGCACAGCCCCTCTCCATAGATCCAGTCATTTCCATTAAAGTGGTAAGCAATCTTTAGGGGGATCCAGATGACAAAAAGCACGTCAGACAGAGCCAGGTTGGCCATGTAAATCGCTGATGGATGCTTCTCCTTGGTCCTGAACAGAAACACCCACAAAGCCATGACGTTGGCAGGCAGTCCCACAACAAACACTATGATGTAGAGGATGGGGAGGAAGATGGTTGTCAGATGACTCTTCAGTGTGTCAGCTGTTGCTTTTTCGACACGAACTAGGACCTGGATAAACGGAGTTTCAGCTGTTGCATTATTCACACAAACTAGGCCCTGGTCCTGGTCCTCCACCACAATCCCGATGAAACCACGTCCCTGTTTTACTTCAATTAAGCAGACATACATAAAAGTCAGTTTTTACAGTGATAACTTACAAGAATGCAACCACTTTGAGTAATACATTTACCGGGTGCACACAGTTCATAAGAGTTATTTTTTTCGGCATGCGGCCATGCTGAAATACATTCCTTTGGGTAAAAGTAAAAGTGTTTTTAACTAGTTTTCCCAATGCCACACAGACACTCCATTTCTAAATATTGACTCTACTGTAACAAGTGTGCCAGGTTAAGTAATGGCTCTTTTCCATTACAAGAACTAAGCAATGTGCCATGTGTAATGTTTTTCACAGGTTCTACATTTCTTTCCATACGCTACAGCCTGGTTCTAGTTTGGGTCCTGCTCAGGTTGTTAACCTGAGTTGTGGGAAACCGAAACTCAGAACTTACAGTATACTTTTTTTTTTTTTCTGAAATAGAGAAAATAGCAGATCTACTATCTACTACTATTTTCATTTATTTTGTTATATATACCTTCCCCTTCTGGGGTGATTCTGTTTATAATGGAAACAGAAAACCATCACAGAACTTCACAGGTTCTGGGCCTTTGTGGTCAAAAAGAGCCATCATTAATCGAATGAACCATCACTGGTACATGTACAGTAAAGTATTGTATGTGTATATGTGTATTTTAAGTTTTTAACTGTTCTCTTATACTGTCATGTAAAATTTAAAATGCTTTCACGTTATGTAATGTATTTTATTTCTGTGTGGACCCCAGGAAGAGTAGCTGCTAAGGTAGGACTAATGGGGAGACAAATAAATCTAAAGCAAGTCTCTTGCACACCTACCTACCTACGCCCAACGCACTGAAAAAGAAGAAACTCCTGCACACTGTCTTCAAATGCAAATAAAACGTTTTAATGTTTCCCATCCAAATAAATCGAAATATATTTTTTTAAAGAACAAATAAATCGAAATATATTTTTTTAAAGAACTTCCAGAGTTTTTTGTGTCTCCCACTTCGCAGTTCCATGGACTTTTATTACGGACCCCCAGCTGCAGATCAAGAGTGTGACTGCGGACTGGACCCTCCATGGAGCACGACTGTGGATTGCTACTATATTATACTATACCACTATACTGTATAACGAAAAACATCACATGGATGCACCAGGGACGTATCATCAGTCTTGTAGCCTGGGGTCATAGGATGTTTCGGGTCTCGCAACATACACCCTCCCCCAGGTGACCCAGCCAAGGTTGATCAAGCCTCGACTTACGTCCCAGGTAGCTACCCACGGTCAGTCCTAAATAGGGAAAGACAGGGCCACTCAATACGCTTGTCCGAAACTACTCCGACAAGGAATGGGGGAGAGGAAGGTATATTATGTTAACATTCTTATATTATACCAATATAGGCCTACTATACAACATTATTGTTGTACTATATTATATTATACATTTATTATTATAGTTATTGCTACTACTTGTATCTCCCTCTCCCTCTGTCTCTCTTTCTCTCAGGGCCGAGGCAGATGGCCGCCCATCCTAGAGCCTTGGTCTGCCTGACGCATCCTCCAGTTAAGGGGGAGTTTTTTGTTGCCACTGTCGCAAAATTGCTTGCTCAGGGTGAGACAATGTCGGGTCTCTGCTCTGCATGTAAAGTGTCTTGAAACAACTTTTTGTGATTTGACACTTAAATATATGTGATTTGACACAAAATAATTTAAATGATTTGAATTGAATGAACGCAGCGTTCGATCGCTGGGAAAGTTCACACCCGCCTATTTTAGCTGCACCAGGAGACACTTTTATTATGTTCACCATGCACAATAAAATACAATAAATCCAAAAACAACGTACAATACATTTGCACCAAAACATCCATATCAGTGACGAACTATGTAGATATCTATCCCCACCTAATGTCAATCGCAACTAAACCCATCATCATGAAAAAAAAAATAATAAAAAAAAAAAATAATAATAAAAAAATAAAAAATAAAAATATATATATATATATATATATATATATATATATACACACACACACACACACACACACACACACACACACACACACACACACACACACACACACACACACACACACACACACACACACACACAAACAAACACAAACAAACATACTTACTATACTGTATATGACTTATATATACATATATATACTTGCTGTATATTAATGATGTGTCATGTAGATAACATACCTTTATACACAATCCCTACGCCCTATATAGTGCAGCCAAATCTGTCACACAGTGTCAAAACATAAATATACAAGCCAATATAATCAACACATCCCTTCCTCCACTCTATAACAGCTAACAATGTTTGTTTTTTTACATCCTCTTAAAGTATACAATATTTGAGCTTTGTTTGAGTTCCATATCCAGACCATTCCATAAATTGACCCCACAGATTGTGATACACAAGATACAGGAGAAGTTAAGCTCCCCTCTCAAAGTATAACCCCCCTCTTTATCAACAAAACATCTTCTGTATATCAAAATTATTTTAATATACATCTTCTGTATATTAAAATTATTTCTTGCTTTAAACATGATTTGAGCTGTTTTGTATTTAACCATATCCATTAACTTCAATGCATTTAACTGTAAAAACAGAGTTTGTGTGTGTGTATATTGCCCATTATTCTATATATTGTTGCAGATGCTAACCAGTGTCACCTTTGGTATCACCTCAGCTAACTTGAAACATTGATGGGGTAAAGGACCTGGTTTGGAAAATCTAAAAAAGAAAAAAGGGTGCCATCTAGAGGGGGGCCCTGAAATGAGGGAAAAAAATCTATCACTTGCTTGCACGTCTTATCACTGTGTGCATGGGTGAATTAACCTTGTGATACTGATACCAGGAACTGGGAGCTTGCTATGAAGCCGGCTGTGCGTGCGAACAAGAGAGAAAGAGAGCGCAAAAGAGGAAAGGTGACTACCTTTGCAGAAGTTATCTATTATTGCTGTACCTCGTTTTCCATCCCACGTTTTCAGCAAATTAAGTGTGACCAATCACACTGTATCTATTGTTATGAAGAGTCCTATTTATTCTTCTTCCCCACTGTCACAAGGTGAATATATTGGTGGGTCAGGATAGGAAGTACAGGCAGTGCACAGTCGACAGTATGCCATATCGTACACCAGTGTCTTCTCAGAGTCCTCACTCTCCTCTACAGCTCTCTGTATTCCCAGACCCAGACCCAGAAGATTTGTTATTCATGGAATGTTTCTCCACAGACTCTATTCTCTCCACAGTCCTGCTGCTCCTACAAAGCAGTGTGTTCTTCACATGCTTTCTGAAGTCATCTGACACAAAGTAATAAATAAAGGGGTCTAGACAACTGTTAAGGCTGGCCAAACACAGAGTGATGATATAGAAGCCATATCCAGTGTTAGTCTCCCCAATGCTCAGCAGATAGTAATGAATCACCAGCATTATGTTACTGGGGATGAAACACACCAGGAATGTCACCAGTACCGTCGCAATCAACACCAAAGTTTTGTGACGGTTCTTTGCTGCTGTTCTGTTTACATTACGTACCGTCTTCTTCTTCTTCTCCAGGTGCCATAACATAAGGACATAGGCCACAACAATTACTATGCAAGGAATAAGAAACACAACGGTGGCCATTAACATGAAGTAGTAATAAGGGTACTTGACAGAAGTGAAAGGGTCATTTCTGTCCCATATGACATTAACATCATGGCAGGTGGTAATATTGAGGTCTATGACTCTAACTGTGTGATCATACTGGTATAGAGGAATGGTGGTGGTCCAGATGAAAACCCAGATGGACACACAGACACCAATTGCCACTTTGTTGCTCCCGTTCTGCTCAGAAAAAGGGTTGACCACAACCCGGCACCTCTGTACACTCAGACAGGCAATGAAGAGGATGGAGCAGTACATGTTCCCATAGAAGAACCCCACCAAGACTTTGCACAGCCCCTCTCCAAAGATCCAATCATTTCCATTAAAGTGGTAAGCAATCTTTAGGGGGATCCAGATGACAAAAAGCACGTCAGACAGAGCCAGGTTGGCCATGTAGATCGCTGATGGATGCTTCTTCTTGGTCCTGAACAGAAACACCCACAAAGCCATGGTGTTGGCAGGCAGGCCCACAACAAACACTATGATGTAGAGGATGGGGAGGAAGATGGTTGTCAGATGACTCTTCAGTGTGTCAGCTGTTGCTTTTTCGACACGAACTAGGACCTGGATAAACGGAGTTTCAGCTGTTGCATTATTCACACAAACTAGGCCCTGGTCCTGGTCCTGGGGATCCACCACAATCCCGATGAAACCACGTCCATGTTTTACTTCAATTAAGCAGACATACATTAAAGTCAGTTTTTACAGGAAACTCAAGAACTTATACTTTAATTTGTTTTCTAAAATAGAGAAAATAGCAGATCTACTAGCTCATTCATTTTTATTTATTCTATTACATATACCTCCCCCTTCTGGGGTGATTCTGTTTACATGGTCTGTGGTCAAAAAGAGCCATCATTAATCGAGTGAACCATCACTGGTACAGGTACAGTATTGTATGTGTATATGTGTATTTTAAGTTTTTAACTGTTCTCTTATACTGTCATGTAAAATGTTTTCATGTTATGTAATGTATTTTATTTCTGTGTGGACCCCAGGAAGAGTAGCTGCTAAGGTAGGAGCTAATGGGGAGCCAAATAAATCAAAAGCACACCTATACAAAGGCTACAGGTGTGTAGGAGAAGACCAAACAAGGGCCCAACGCACTGAAAAGAAGAAACCCCTGCACACTGTCTTCAAATGCAAATAAAAAGTTTTAATGACAAACAACTTCATCAGGTTATCTTTGGCAAAGATAACCTGATGAAGGTCAAACTACACACCAACACGTTGTTTCCCATAAAAACCTTTTATTTGCATTTGAAGACAGTGAGCGGGAGTTTCTTCTTTTCGATCCAAATAAATCGAAGTTAAACATTTTTAATAACTTCTGGCCTTACCTGGACTTGCTGTGCATATATTGGATAATGCATTTGATGTAGAAATCCAGGTGAAAAACATCATAATTGACAATAGTTGTATTGAGGCCATGTCTGTGGCCCGAGTGTGTCTTCTCTTGTCACGAGACAACGGAAGAAATGAAATAAACTAACCAACCAAAGCAACTTTGATAAATGTTCTCTGTGTGTGTGTGTGTGTGTGTGTGTGTGTGTGTGTGTGTGTGTGTGTGTGTGTGTGTGTGTGTGTGTGTGTGTGTGTGTGTGTGGGGGGGGGGATATCCGTGGTGAGCTGCTCTACCGCAGCAGATGTTATATTCTGTGCTGCAGCAAGAGGTAGCTGACTTCATTAGGTAAGTAAAACTGTGTTAAAAAGAGACACAAAAGCACCATGTCACTGGAATGTTCCAGAGAAAATAGACAGACTTTAGAGCTAGCTGAGTGAGTCTGGATCAGTCCACTAGCAGTTACTGCTTCATGAATTGTCATATGTACTGCAGCTGCTGCTCTGCAAATATTTCAAACCACTAAAAGGAAACCCTCATCCACTCCACCTTTCTCACACTGCTGCACATCAGTGTGTTCTTGACATGATGAATTATTCTGAGAAGAAGTAGTAAACAAATGGGTCAACACGACAGATAGAAGTGTGTGTGTGTGTGTGTGTGTGTGTGTGTGTGTGTGTGTGTGTGTGTGTGTGTGTGTGTGTGTACTTTACTTTATTTGTTTATTTAGACAGGACAGAGCATATTAATGAACGTCACATGAACGTAAATACACCGGATTTAGCAAAGATGCTAATTTTCATCCGCAGTCCTCACACAAAACATAAAAACATAAAAACAATAACATCAGAAAACAGACAAACGGTGAAATACAATTACATTACATCACATAGCCTAAAAAAACCTAAAATATGATCACAAATGGTTGCAGCTTTGGTTTTCAAGCAGCCATCTTTTCACATTGAATTTAAAAGATGGAAATGTAGCACAATCCCTTATATGTAGAGGAAGGCCATTCCATGCTACACAACCCTGTACTGAGAGGACATTTTGACCGAAGGTTGTTTGCCGGTGCGGCACTTCACAATCTCCTCGAGTGGTTGCTCTGGTACTGATTCCTCTTTCAGGCTTCCTTTTAATGAATTCCCTTAGGGGGGGCGGGCACAGACCATGTAAGGTCTTGTATATGACCCCAACCTGTTTGAACTTTTTGAAATTGTCGAAGCTAAAAAAATTGAGCCTCCTGAGTATGTTACAATGATGATAAGAGTGAGGCTTCCTGTCAAACACCTTGAGCGCACTTTTGTAGAGCTGTTCGATGGGTTTTAGGATCGTCACGCCTGTGCAAGACCAGTTTGTAAAACAGTACTCAATGTGTGATAGGATCATACAGTGAAGATACGATCTGGCAGCTCCAACTGTCAGGAAGGGTCTAATTTGTTTAAAATTTTGAAGGTTGAATTTAATCGTATTTGTGACTTTCTTCACATGTTTTTTAAAAGTTAGGGTTGAGTCTAGTATGACTCCGAGGTACTTGAACTCTGGGACAAGTTCAAGTTCCTCCCCACCCAGAAACACATTTGAGGACTCCAACACAACTGGTCTTTTGGAGAAGGCCATGCAGACTGTCTTTTTGGCATTCAGGAGCAGACATGAATCTATAAGCCAGTCTTGAATGCTTGTCAGAGCTGAGGTTAAGATTATTGACACCTCTGCATAGCTTTTACCATGGGCAAGTACAACGGCATCATCTGCATACATCTGGACATGTAGATTATTACATACTTCAGGTAGGTCATTTATGTACAGTGAGAACAGAATTGGACCTAGTATTGAGCCCTGGGGGACACCGACCGAACAGGTGTGGTAGGGGGATTTAACACTGTTTACACTTACACACTGTTTTCTGGTGGATAGATAGGAACTAAACCATTGTATAGCTTCTGGGGAAAAATTAAAATGTGTTAATTTGGACAGGAGGACCTGGTGACAGACGGTGTCAAACGCCTTCTTGAAGTCCAGGAACACCGCCATTGCACAGGGAGCTCTGTTCAAATCACATTTCAATTTTTCTATGAATAGGCAGTTTGCTGATTCAGTGGAGTGAAAGGCCCGAAACCCAAACTGCATGTGTGTGTGTGTGTGTGTGTGTGTGTGTGTGTGTGTGTGTGTGTGTGTGTGTGTGTGTGTGTGTGTGTGTGTGTGTGTGTGTGTGTGTCCGTTTCCAAAACAAGGAGCATGGCAGCGTGCAAGGCGCTTCAACACTGTTATGACAAGCTGCCTCCCTGGTGGAAGTCTGCACACTACTGAAAATCATGTTCTAATTGGGTTGGGGCATTTGATTCCCAGCACCACAAGAGGGAGACATGAGTGTAAGTTTCGCTCCCCAGAGTTTTTTGTGTCTCCCACTTCGCAGTTCCATGGACTGTTATATTACGGACCCCCAGCTGCAGATCAAGAGTGTTACTGCGGACTGGGCCCCTCCATGGAGCACGACTGTGGATTGCTACTATATTATACTATACCACTATACTGTATATTATCTTAACATTCTTATATTATACCAACATAGGCCTATATATAACATTATTGTTGTACTATATTACATTATTATATACTATCTTACACAATTATATTTATTACTATAGTTATTGCGACTACTTCTCCCTCTGTCTCTCACTCTCTCTTCTTAGTTCTTCCCCTACCCCCGACAGGGTCGAGGCAGATGGCCTCCCATCCTAGAGCCTTGGTCTGCCTGACGTTTCTTCCAGTTAAGAGTTTTTCATTGCCACCGTTCACACATGCCTGTTTTAGCGGCACCAGGAGACACTTTTATTATGTTCACCATGCACAATAAAATACAACAAACCCCAAAACAACTTACAATACATTTGCACCAAAACATCCATATCAGTGACTGTGATGGCCACATGTGATGGCCACATCATCTGACACACAAAGTTTGTAAAACATGGTGGACACTTGGTTTATTAATTTAGTTTATATTTATTTTCAGCAAACTACATACTACATGCATAAAGGACTACATACAACCGGTTAAAGGACATACTGTTTATTGCAAGTTTGATGATAAAGTTACTGACTGGAGGGTACATCCATTAAGTTCTTTTGTTTGGGTCAAGTTGTTTTATCAGGAGTCATTTAATTGGTATTTAAGTTTATTTTGTTTTGTTGAGTTATCAGTTCTGAGGAGTGTTGAAGTTTAGATGGCTGGCAATGGAAAGGCCCAGATGCTTCACAGGTGCTTATAAGGAGCTGATTAGTAATTGGACTGCACCATGTCCCCTGTGTATAAGGGGAGGGTCAGGGATTTATTATAAGTTTGAATGTATTACTACAAGTGTGAAGAAATGTAATTTGTCATTTCAGCTGTATGTAATTTCTTTATTGTCTCCGCCAGGCCGAAAGGCATGGCGAGAGAGTATGTTTTACCCTCCGTCCGTCCGTCCGTGTGTGTGTGTGTGTGTGTGTGTGTCCGTGTGTGTGTGTGTGTGTGTGTGTGTGTGTGTGTGTGTCCGTCCTGTCTGTGTGTTAGCAGCTAATCTCCGGCACCGTTGGCCCGGTCGCTCCGAAACTTTGCACACACACTCCCTGGATAGCAATTCAGAACCTCTGCCCCAATTATTTCACATGGGCCTGTTATAGCGCCACCAGGAGGCCGATTTGTGCAAAACCCATTTTTTTACATTACTCCTACAGATTTTATCCAAACGTCATGCAAATCGGTACACAGTATCTCTATAGTCATGTGATCAACACGGATCTGTCCGATTTCCCATATTCCATCCTCATTGCCAATGGTTGGCTTCCAAAGTTTGCAGGATTGGTCCGTTTTGAACAAAAAGCCTCAAACTATGCACGCAGCTTGCGATTTCCGTGAATTTTCACACGCACATTCCCACCAGGCCGAGGAAGAAATGCCACCCTTTTCACAATGGCCTGTTATAGCGCCACCAGCAGGTCTAATTTAGCAAAACACATTTTTGGAACAAAATGCCTCAAATCATGAATGCAGTGTCTGATTGCCGTGAAAGACCCAAGAATAAATGCCACCCTTTTCACATTGGCCTATTATAGCGCCACCAGGAGGCCAGAATAACGTACCTGACCTGGCGGAGACCTGTGCTTCTAGTTTATAATTGGTTCTACGGTATAACACAACCAAATTACAGATTAGATTCAGATTATATTCTCATCTATTTCTTCATCCTGTTTGCCACTGAGTAGCCTCGATCTCCAGGCTTTTATTTTTTTATTTTGTTAAAAAATAAAAGCCTGGACCAGCGAGTCGTTGTTCCGGGCATAGGAAGTGTTTCATTTCCCCAACCAACCAGAGTGCAGTGGGCGTCGCTCCCAATGTGTTGACAGGGCGGGGGCTGACGGACAGATTGGTGATCCAATCTGTCCGTGATTTGATTAATTCTTCATTATTGTAAGCTTATAAGCAAGGTTTATGAGACCATTTTCTTTCCTATTAATTCTTCTCTTCTTTGACCATCGTTTAGTAGGCCGAATAGGCAGACATGGAGATCATTATCACCTGTCCTGGGCTGGGATTTGCCATAAGGGGTCCAAGGTACCCAAGGTACGGTAGGGAAGCAGGGTTGAAAGACTGATCTGAAAGCTATGTCTTTCGACACATAAATGGGAACGGATAAGTGAACTATATTTAACCACTTAAACACTGGTTGACCGGAGGCCCTTGGGGCTTTATACTAGTGTATTTTCCCTGCTGTTAGGTGGGACACCTTGTTGACAAGTAGCCTTTCCTGAAGCTCCTACGCCCAATATCTCCCCTGCCAAATGGGGATTCCCTCTTAGTTCCCATGCGGAGGACCCAGGTTCAAATCCCTGGTCTTACAGTTGTAATTAACTACAGCATTTCTATTTAGGGGCTAACAGTGAACATCTGATCTACAAGCTCACAACATGTCACAACGTGTCACAAGTAACGTTATCATGCATGTTGTGAGCTTGTCAGGAGTCATCAACATGTCCGTACACGGACAAATTTGTCCGTGGCAAGACTTGTCCATGTCCGTGGCACATTTTGTATTTTGGTTATAATGTGTACATCTATCCTAAATATTCACAATATTTTTTTTAAATAATTTGTGTAAATGATTTTGTTGACTCGTAAAGTGTCGGGATGACTTGCTCATTAATATGTTGCAGGAGATTTGTTGTGTTGGTACCCGTACATGATTGCATCAGGTGAGGATGCAAGACAAGACAGACAGCTAGAAGTATTGTTTGCTATTAATAGCTGCCTTCATTCTTTCATTGTTCCACTGGCATACCTTACATCATACAACGCATGGTCTGAGACTTTCTCATCAACATCGAATACTTCTTCACCTTAACGGAAACCACAACTCTTGAAACTAACAAATGAGTGGGGCAGTGTGAATTAACACAGGATTGACCCTGGCAGCACATCAATGGTACACATGTGTTACGTGTTTATTAAGCTACTACTTTTTCAACCACATCTAATGAGACAAAACATCAGTTGAATGAGTTTGGGAACAGACCTACAGTAAGTGAAGAAAGGGAACTTGGAAAGACACTTTATGACAAACCATAAATCATCTGACTAGACCTTTCCTGCAGACATAAACTGAGAAAAAGGAACTGAAATCTCAGCCATATGTATTTGTGTACCATACATGGACGTGGATAGACATCTCTCATCATTATTTCACTGTAAGTATTTGTCTCATCAGCAAGAACTGCATGCACGTGATGGTGAAGAAAGAGAACTTAGAAAGACACTTGCGGACAAACCACACGTCATTTGACATTTCCAGCAGAAAACTGAGACTAAGGAACTAAACTAAGGAACTGAAATTTCAACCATTGCCCAAAACCATGCTAAAAATATCAAGCCAAGTGCAATCATCAGTATGTTAATCATAAATAATGTTTTTATTATTGTTTGATGTGCATTACACTATTTTTTCATAATTATACATATTAAACTATTGACTTATTATCTTTGCATTATTTGAATTAGGGGTCTATAATGAGATGAAAAGGCAATAGTTAAATAGATCTCATGCCCACAATGAAACTGTTGGGGCACAGAGGGGGCCATTCTGTTCTAACCTTCTTGAATTAGCTCTCACGTCACAATTGTATTTCGTTGTGAGCTTGAGAGAGAGAGAGAGAGAGAGAGAGAGAGAGAGAGAGAGAGAGAGAGAGAGAGAGGCTCAGTATTTGTGGCACTAGTGTTTATGCAGACGTACTAGTCTAATAGTTTTAAAATGTGTAGCACACTGGCATAGACACTATGGCACATTACCAGTCCATTAGTTTACATTTAGCGCTAGTCATTTGAGTTTCTGGTAAAATTATTTACCAGTTATTTTGTATGTCTGTGACAAAAATAAAATATTGAACAAAATGTCTGTCACAAGCTGGCATGGTGATGACCCCTGGAGCTTGTAGATCGGCCATTTTCGGTTATTTGTGTACAGAGAAAACAGGAGAGGGCCAAGTCTAGAGCCCTGGGGAATACGGTAAACTAAGTTTACGGTTTAAGTTGTTTTCTCCATCAGGAGAGGACATAAAATGTGGCATTACAGCTTTATTTTGGGGGGTTTGGAGGGGGTGATATTATTCAAGTCTCTTGCAAGAACAAAAATTATGTTGCACGTTTTCTAATGTAACACTGTAAAATTGTGGCTAGTTTGTATGTTAAAGCGGCACTATGTAACTTTTTTTAATGAATAGAATGTAATTTTGTCCAATCTGTATGGTAGAGTATGTTAATACAATATAACTTATACCATTGGGGTGGTTGTATTTTGTCTCCCTGCTCTTCTATTGAGACAAAGGTCATGTCTCACATAGACACAGGATCTGACACGAATTTTGACCTGATGGTCAAGATTAAATGTATCCCCTGAGCAAGCAGGCAGGCTCTATTAGCTCAATGGTAAAAAATGTCAGCGCTTGCGCAGGAAACCGGGTTCAAATGAAATCCGGGGTAGAAGAGGAAAGTTACATCAAGCCGACACTAGAAACACAGATATTGACCAAATCATCAGCACAAGTTAAGTGGGAGCTTGCTAGCTAATGCAGTAACATGCCAGAACAAGCTAACATAAGCAGGCATGTGCTTTACAATATAACCAAACCATTCAGCATTGGAAAATATAGATGGCTAGATTTTCAGCCTGCTATGTGGCGTTCAAATCGAGTCCTATCACGCTGATCAGGGTTGATGGTCACCGAGTTATGGCCTTTTGAAATGTTAGACACTGCTATAACACTAATGTAGTGCCACATAATGTGTGAAAATTATTTAAAAAAATTGTGTGACTATTGTCATGGCAGATCCCTGACCAGTGTTTGTGCCATGTTTTTTGTCTCCGCCAGGCCGAAAGGCATGGCGAGAGAGTATGTTTTGCACCCTGTCCGTCCGTCCGTCCGTCCGTGTGTCCGTCCGTGTGTCCTGTCCGTCTGTTAGCAGCTGAGCTAATCTCCGACACCGTTGGCCCGGTCGCTGCGAAACTGTGCACACACACTCCCTGGATGCCAATTCAGAACCTCTGCCCCATTTTTCACATGGGCCTGTTATAGCGCCACCAGGAGGCCGATTTGTGCAAAACCAATTTTTTTATATTACTTATTATTGGTACACAGTATCTTTATAGTCATGTGATCAACACGGATCTGTCCGATTTCCCATATTCCATCCTCATTGGCTAAGGCTGGCTTCCAAAGTTTGCACGATTGGTCCGTTTTGAACAAAATGCCTCAAATCATGAACGCAGCTTGCGATTTCCGTGAAATGTCACACGCACATTCCCTCTAGGCCGAGGAAGAAATGCCACCCTTTTCACATTGGCCTGTTATAGCGCCACAAGCAGGTCTAATTTAGTAAAACACATTTTCTGAACAAAATGCCTCAAATCATGAATGCAGTGTCCGATTGCCGTGAAAGGCCTAAGAATACATGGCACCCTTTTCACATTGGCCTATTAAAGCGCCACCAGGAGGCCACAATAACGTACCTGACCTGGCGGAGACCTGTGCTCCAAGGAGCACTTTATCTAGTTTAATATGAGTTAGTGCTGTAGTGGATTATGTTTGTAGTTATTTGTAGTCTATTTAAATGTTATTTTTTGTCTTCCCCTTTGTGCCAAGAGTAGTTTGATCACCCACTATATATGTTCCCCTCATGTCTCAATTTGGATAGTTCAGTCTTGATGTCAAGTTCAGTTCTGTATTGTCTTCATTTGTTTCGGGCCAGAATGAATGTCTTGTCTTATATTTATGGAAAAAATAAAATATAAAAAATGCATTTTAAAGAAACTTGTGTCCTGGTGTCTCTCTTGCTGACCAACTCTGGTCCCTTACATATGGTGGCAGTGGTGGGATCATCAGGTAGAGAGCACAGGATATTTTTTGGAAATGTTTTTTTCATTGCCAACCCCCACTGATGAACAATGGATTGTGGCAGAGGGAGAGGACCCTGTGGAACACAGGCGGATCCAGAGGAGCAAGCATGGCACAGCCCATGGAGCCACTGGACAATGTGCTGAGGGTGACACCAGCAGAGAACCAACACTAGTGGACCTGGCTGGCACTCTTCATACCCACATGGATGAGAAGGAGTCGTGGACTGCTTGTCTGAGGGAAGAGCAACGTCTTAAATCCCTCCCGCTTCATGCAGTGGATGAAGAACACCAATGGACGCATTACAAGGTGGTACTGGCCAGGCCGCCCTTCCGTTTTGCGGTTCAGCACATCCCTGGTAGACTCGAGGTGACCTCCGACAACCTCTCTCACTGTTCCAGTGAGTTCCGAAGGGGGGGAGTGTGTGATGGCCACATGTGATGGCCACACCAGCTGACACACAAAGTTGGTAAAACATGGTGGACACCTTTTTGGTGTATTAATTTAGTTTACATTTATTTTCAGCAAACTACATACTACATGCATAAAGGGCTACACACAACCGGTTACCAACCGACCAACTCTGGTCCCTTACAGTGACGAACTATGTAGATATCAATCCCCATTCCCCACCTAATGTCAATCGCAACTAAACCATCATCATGAAAAAAATAAAAAATAAACAAAACAAAAAATATATACACACACACACACACACACACACACACACACACACACACACACACACACACACACACACACACACACACACACACACACACACACACACACACATATACTTACTATACTGTCTATGACTTATATATACATATATACTTGCTGTATAGTAATTATGTGTCATTTAGATAACATACCTTTATACACAATCCGTACGCCCTATAGTGCAGCCCAATTTGTCACGGTGTCAAAACATAAATATAAAAGCCAATACAATCAACACATCCCTTCCTCCACTCTATAACAGCTAACACATTTTTTTTTACATCCTCTTAAAGTATACAATATTTGAGCTTTGTTTGAGTTCCATATCCAGACCATTCCATAAATTGACACCACAGATTGTGATACACAAGATGTTTCTTTAAGTTAAGCTCCCCTCTTAAAGTATAACACCCGTCTTTATCAAAAAACATCTTCTGTATATTAAAATTATTTTAATATACATCTTCTGTATATTAAAATTATTTCTTGCTGTTTTGAATTTAACCATATCCATTACATTCAATGCATTAACTGTAAAAACAGAGAGTTTGTGTGTGTGTATATTGCCCATTATTCTATATATTGTTGCATGCTAACCAGTGTCAGGATTGGTATCACCTCAGCTAACTTGAAACATTGATGGGGTATGGAAAAAAAAAAGAGAAAAAAAAGGGTCCTATTTATTCTTCCCCACTGTCACAAGGTGAACATAAATATTGGTGGGTCAGGATACGATGTACAGGCAGTGCACAGTCGACAGTATGCCATATTGTACACCAGTGTCTTCCAAGAGTCCTCACTCTCCTCTACAGCTCTGTATTCCTAGACCCAGACCCAGAGGATTTGTTATTCTTGGAGTGTTTCACCACAGACTCTATACTCTCCACAGTCCTCCTGCTCCTACAAAGCAGTGTGTTCTTCACATTCTTTCTGAAGTCATCTGACACAAAGTAATAAATAAAGGGGTCTAGACAACTGTTAAGGCTGGCCAAACACAGAGTCATGATATAGAAGCCATATCCATTATTAGTCTCCCCAATGCTCAGCAGATAGTAATGAATCACCAGCATTATGTTACTGGGGATGAAACACACCAGAAATGTCACCAGTACCGTCGCAATCAACACCAACGTTTTGTGACGGTTCTTTTCTGCTGTTCTGTTTACGTTACGTACCGTCTTCTTCTTCTTCTCCAGGTGCCATAAGATAAGGACATAGGCCACAACAATTACTATGCAAGGAATAAGAAACACACCTGTGGCCATTAACATGAAGTAGTAATAAGGGTACTTGACAGAAGCGAAAGGGTCCTTTATGTCCCATATGGCACTGACATCATGGCAGGTGGTAATATTGAGGTCTATGACTCTAACTGTGTGATCATACTGGTATAGAGGAATGGTGGTGGTCCAGATGAAAACCCAGATGGACACACAGACACCAATTGCCACTTTGTTGCTCCCGTTCTGCTCAGAAAAAGGGTCGACCACAACCCGGCACCTCTGTACACTCAGACAGGCAATGAAGAGGATGGAGCAGTACATGTTCCCATAGAAGAACCCCACCAAGACTTTGCACAGCCCCTCTCCAAAGATCCAGTCATTTCCATTAAAGTGGTAAGCGATCTTCAGGGGGATCCAGATGACAAAAAGCACGTCAGACAGAGCCAGGTTGGCCATGTAGATCGCTGATGGATGCTTCTCCTTGGTCCTGAACAGATACACCCACAAAGCCATGGTGTTGGCAGGCAGGGCCACAACAAACACTATGATGTAGAGGATGGGGAGGAAGATGGTTGTCAGATGACTCTTCAGTGTGTCAGCTGTTGCTTTTTTGACACGAACTAGGACCTGGATAAACGGAGTTTCAGCTGTTGCATTATTCACACAAACTAGGCCCTGGTCCTGGTCCTGGGGATCCACCACAATCCCGATTAAACCACGTCCCTGTTTTACTTCAATTAAGCAGACATACATAAAAGTCAGTTTTTACAGCGATAACTTACAAGAATACAACAACAACTAAAATTTCTTTAAGTAATTCATTAACCGGGTGCACACAGTTCATAAAGTATTTATTTATTTATTTATGTTTTTAACTAGTTTTCCCAATGCCACACAGACACTCAAGTGTGCCATGTTAAGTAATGGCTCAGTTCAACTACAAGAACTAAGCAATGTGCCATGTGTAAAGTATTTCACAGGTTCTACATTTCTTTCCATACGCTACAGCCTGGTTCTAGATTGAGCCCTGCTCAGAAGGTTGTTACCCTGAGTTGTGGGAAACCGGAACTCAGAACTTATACTTAATTTTTTTTTCTAAAATAGAGAAAATAGCAGATCTACTAGCTCACTGTTTTCATTTATTCTATTACATATACCTCCCCCTTCTGGGGTGATTCTGTTTATATGGTCTGTGGTCAAAAAGAGCCATCATTAATCGAGTGAACCATCACTGGTACAGGTACAGTAAAGTATAAATGTATTGTATATGTGTATATGTGTATTTTAAGTTTTTAACTGTTCTCTTATACTGTCATGTAAAATGTTTTCATGCTATGTAATGTATTTTATTTCAGTGTGGACCCCAGGAAGAGCAGCTGCTAAGGTAGGAGCTAATGGGGAGCCAAATAAATCAAAAGCACACCTATACAAAGGCGACAGGTGTGTAGGAGAAGACCAAACGAGGGCCCAACGCACTGAAAAGAAGAAACCCCTGCACACTGTCTTCAAATGCAAATAAAAAGTTGTAATGACAAACAACGTTTCGGTCTGTTAGACCTTCATCAAGATCTTTGGCAAAGATAAACTGATGAAGGTCTAACACACCAATACGTTGTTTCCCATAAAAAACTTTTATTTGCATTTGAAGACAGTGAGCGGGAGTTTCTTCTTTTCGATCCAAATAAATTGAAGTTAAAATTTTAAATAACTTCTGGCCTTACCTTGACTTGCTGTGCTTATATTGGCTATTGCATTTGATGTAAAAATCCAGGTGAAAAACATCATAATTGACAATAGTTGTATTGAGGCCATGTCTGTGGCCCGAGTGTGTCTTCTCTTGTCACGAGACAACGGAAGAAATGAAATAAACTAACCAACCAAAGCAACTTTGATAAATGTTCTCAGTGTGTGTGTGTGTGTGTGTGTGTGTGTGTGTGTGTGTGTGTGTGTGTGTGTGTGTGTGTGTGTGTGTGTGTGTGTGTGTGTGTGTGTGTGTGTGTGTGTGGGGGGGGGGGGATATCCGTGGTGAGCTGCTCTACCGCAGCAGATGTTATATTCTGTGCTGCAGCAAGAGGTAGCTGACTTTATTAGGGAAGTAAAACTGTGTTGAAAAGAGACAATAGAAAATAGACAGACTTTAGAGCTAGCTGAGTGAGTCTGGGTCAGATAAGGTTCTAAAACAACCTCACACAACAGTGCACATACTAGCAGTTACTGCTTCATTGTCATATGTACTGCAGCTGCTGCTCTGCAAATATTTCAAAGCACTAAAAGGAAACCCTCATCCACTCCACCATTCGGACTTCGGTCATTCGGACTCACAGGCACACTAGTGATTGATCTATAAGGCTTCATCCAGCCTGATAGTGTCTGTTGAAGATCATAGACTCTCGCCTTCAGCCATGAACCGAGCCCCTGTTTCACTAACACTAAGATCAGTGGTTCACAAAGCATTTACCAATATAGTAGAGGACCTAGCTAAGATATGTATGCACTTAATTTAGGAGAGAATATCTCAACTGTTCTTGGCTAATATGACCCCGGGGAACAATTTAGGAACTTTGACTAATTCTCTATCCGGGACGAAATACCTGAAAATGACTACGCCCTTTTTAAAATGACCATAACCGGTGCACTACTTCCAACCTGGCTCTATCTGCTAAACTGTTGGAGCTGCAGATTTACTGAGATGCTAAAAGTGTTCAGAATACTTGTTTAGGGAAACATAGTAAAGTGTAGCATTTCTAAATTGATATTTTATGATAGAACAGCTAAAAGAAACCACAAAAAACATACAGTCCAGGGCCATATGGAATATTTTTGCACGAATCAATCTAAAAGCACCACATTTGTCCTAGATGTAACCCAGGGCATGCTCTAATGATTTAGCAAGGGTGCCCGAGCCAGCGACCTTCAGGGTCATCATAGTGGCCAAATCCAATATGGCCGCCACCTGACAAAGTTTTTGGCTATAACGTTTGAACCACACGTTTTTTTACAATTAGAAACATGTTTGAATGCTTATCTTTATGATTTAATCTATCTAGAGGACACTAATTTGATTATCACAAATATGGCCACTATGTTATGAAACAACCAATGCATCTTACAATGTAATTTTGTTGAAACAATAGAATGATTTAACAGTAGAACTCATTCCTAATGATACAGCTACAGCTAATACAGTATGTTCAACAATGCTCAGCATAAAATGTAATACTATATAGTATTACTATTCTATACACCATTGACTAGTATGATATCATACTAGTCAAAGTTGTATAGAATTGTTTACAATATGTTTATATCACATTATGGTGTTACAACAGCTACAGCTTTACTGGCACCTGCAAGATAGGTCCAGTAAGGTTCACAAGTCTTAGTCATGGAGTCCCAGTACCAGCCCAACCTATTTGAATCTGGGATATTTTGTTGGACGGAGGTTGTCTGATTCCACAGATGACATAGTTTCACGCAAATTGCTCAGAAATCCTGGGTTTAAGTGTTTTTCAAACTGCAAAAAATTGCGGACAATCCAAAGGCGGAGCTTACTGGTCAAAGTGATAGATGTGTTCCTCATCAGTCAATGCACAAGTGTAAGCAAGTTTCATGGCTGTCGGCCAAACGAGGCATGACTGTTTACATGTTCAAAAAATTGCTATAGCGCCCCCTTTTGGCCAATTGGAGTAAGATTGGTTTGAGTGATATTTGGAATGACCCTCTACATTACTGCAAAGTTTCAAACAAATGTGAGTCTGCATGTATGTGATAGGGGCAGACGAATAATTTTCATAAAACTGCAATATTCATTGGCTCATAAAAGCTTCATTTTTTCACTTATAGTTTTGTGCAGATTGCTCTAAAATCCCAGGAGGAGATAGATTTTAACTGCTTTTCATATAATTCAAAATGGTGGGAGATATAAAGGTCAGAGGTCAAAAGTCAGACCTTGAAAGTTGTTAGGCATGAGGAGACGCACACGTGTATCGAAGTTTCATGGATGTACGTCAAATAGGGCATGAGTTGTACCTGTTCAAAGTTGGCATTTTTCAATTGATTGCTATAGCGCCACCCTTTGGCCAATGGTTGTGAGTTTTGTGCCTTGGCCGTTTGGCATAGCCCTCTACCATATTGCCCTCTACCATAAAAGTTACCACACGGTTAGGCCGTGACAGAAAAAACGGCGGAAGAATAATAATGGTACTGAAAGTGTAGAGATGCAATAAGATTCCGAGCCTAAAGGCCTCGGCCCCTTAATTAGCAATGGTGACATGATTGACCCTCCTCTGCTGAGACAGGGGGTGAACAAACAGTGAAATACTCATTTTTTTACTCCTGTTTTCTATTTTAGTTTCCCTAAATCCAGCACACAAAAGTGAAACGAGGAGCACTTCTTACTTTCAGTTTCTATATTAGTTTTCCTAATTTCCCCTGGCACACACTCATTTGTAACTACGTGTGCACAAACACGAACTTGGCAGTGGTCAAACTCGTTGCGTCCTAACAAGTTTTTACGTGAAATATCAGTTGAAAGTGGCTCTTTGTTTGTTCATGAGGAAGAGACCTTGGTGGATCTGATTCTCCTTTTACTCTCTTTCACTGTCTCAGGACTCAAAATGAGTCAACTGATGTTGACTGATTTATTAAATTTTGTCATGTAACATATGTTTTGGCATGTAAGTCCCTGGTTCAATTCCTGAGCCAGGTTTGCTGCATGTCACTCCTCTACTCTCTGTTTCCTGTCGCTCTCTCACTGACTATCAATAAAGTCAGTGGGATAATAACATGCCTATGTTATGTTATGTTATACATGGCTCATGGATTGTATGCACAATTGTTAACTAGTTATGTTTTCTCTTATATTCATTGGATTAGGCCTAGTTGGCCAAAACGAAGACACATGGGGGAGAAAAGAGAAGGACAGAGATAAATGAGGATCATAGACGAGTGTACCGACATCAACACACCCACACACGTAATGATCAGAAGCTGCTGGCAAAACCAGCTCAGTGGCCTTGTGGTTAGAGTGTCCGCTCTGAGCCTGGGAGGTCTGTGTTCAATCCTCCAGCCAGATCATACCAAAGACTATAAAATGGAACCCAATGCCTCCCTGCTTGGCACTCAGAATCAAGGGTAAGTCCCTGCGACACACTAGCGTCATGTCCAGGGGGTGTACTTGTACATCAAGCCACCTCACGCTAGGAGACAGACTCCTGTCTCCGGAACCATTGTTTTACAAGGCTACATCAAGGCCATGTCCGCTGTGTCCCCTGCACTTTGGCCTTTTTGCCCCACAGTGGCCTTGATGCCCCGCTCTCACTGCCCCAGCTGATTTCAATGTGTTCTCATCTGGATCTGTTCCTGTCAATACGTTGTTTTAAACACCCACACACTCACACACACACACACACGCACACGCACACACGCACACACACACACACACACACACACACACACACACACACACACACACACACACACACACACACACACACACACTTCTATATCTGTCTGTCTGTCTGTCTGTCTGTCTGATCTCAAATCATTGCACGCACATTCTCACTAGGCCAATGAAGAACCTCACGGTGGCACTAGAACAGGCCGATTCATACAAAAAAAAAAGAATCCCCCTGGATTCCTTGGACCATGACACAACTTATAGGCACTTATAGGTTTGTGCTACTTTTTGCTCCTACTCCTACAGATTTTGTCCAAAATTCACACAAATTGGTACACATTATCTCTGGGGTCACGAGATCAAGATGTATGAGTCAGATTTTTCTGATCCCATTCCAATTGGCTATGACTGCCTTCCAGTTTGCAGGCCCTGGGTAGACAACCCGGGCACACTTTTCTAGTTTTTTTATATTTTTTAATTTCACATATAATGGCATGCCCAGGTTTGCACAAGTTTGACATGAAGGTGGAAGTTTACAAAAGAGTGAGTGAAATAGTTTAGTGCAAGCATACCCACAACTAGCATTTACACTATTAAGAATAGGAGTAAAAGTATCAAATATAGGTTGTGTAGTAAAGACAGTATTCAGTCTCAGTAGATATAAAATGTACAGTGTGCATAAAATGTATGGTAATGGAATCATACTGTATGTACACTGTACAGTCATGTCCATGGAGTGATACCATCAATGTAATGGGAGTATATTTACAGTCATATGTGCATATAGTAATAATATCAATGTAATGGGAGTATATTTACAGTCATATATGTGCATACAGTAATAATATCAATGTAATGGGAGTATATTTACAGTCATATATGTACATACAGTGATACTATTAATGTAATGGGAGTATATTTACAGTCAGTCATTTACGTACATGAAGTGAAAACAGTAACGACTAAATTGGGGAGAAAATGGGGTAAAAAGATGCGTTGAGCTTGTAGGTCGGCTATTTTCAAATAGCCTATGTATATGATGCCCGGAATTCAAACCCGGGTCTCCCACGTGGAAAGCCAACCTATCTAGCCTAAAGGGGGGAATTCCCTCTTTTGCTCATCAGGCAGAGTCTCTGAGGCACTACTGCTACATATACAGTAGGTTTAAGGTGGTAAAACTGATGTTGATGCTATATTAACTAATTTAGCTGGGGACCCCCTGGAACTAGCCTGGTAAACCCTAGGCTGTGAAACAAAATGTGTGTCGCAAGCTTCTTCCATTTGACAGAGTCAGGTTACCCTGGAACCCCCTCAAGTGAGTTTGATGATTCAGCTCAGCCTTTTCTGTGCAACCCTTGATATACTGTATAAGACCTGTGTTAATGTGCCGCGCCGCCCGCACAAATCTATAGCTCTGTACGATAGAGGGTGGTGCTAGGCACTGATGCTGCTCCTCAGTACGCTCTCCATGGTAATGTAGAATGTCCTGAGAACCTCATGCTGAACTTTGTCGGCCACCTGTGGCTGTACAGACATTGTTGAGCCCTTTTGATCACTCTATTTAGCGGTGTGTTGTCCGTGTGAGGTCCTTAGAGATGTAAACGCCATCCACACATAAGAACTTGAACCTTGTGCCTGTGTACATGGATCATGTCAGGTTGTTCCTGTTCACCTCCTCCATGATCCTCTTTAAGGCTGTTTTGGTTCTCCCTCAGGTGGGGGCCGATGGCGCTCCGTAGGCTATCCTGTTTAGTATCATAACGTTTTAAAAGAATTTCATGAATACAAAAAAAGAATCAAAACGTTTAAGATGTAGTGAAAATAGCTGATCTACAAGCTCACAACACGTTCCCGGGGAGACATCAAATTTCTCTTTTGGGTCTTGAGCTTAGCTTTGGGAACCACTGCTATAAAACCTAGAGGGAGTGTGAACCACTCTTTTACCAGTGGTGGACATTTAACAAAGTACATTTACCTGAGTACTGTACTTGAGTATCTGTACTTTACTTGAGTATTCGTATTTTTGGACACTAATGACTTTTACTCCACTACATTTCAAAGAGAAATATTGTTACTTTTGACTCCACAACATTTCTAGGAAGGGGTAAAAAGTACATTATGAATTTACCACTTAGGGCACGGTCACACCAAAATATGGTTGCCCTCTGATAAACTCATGTTGTGCGCGGCCGACAGTTTTTTGCAGCCAGAATGGTATGGCATGTGCCAGCAGCCGTATAGAGCGCATAAACGCAAGGTGTGCACGACACAGGGAAAGATGCTCAAGACCATCAAACCACGCGATTGTCATTGAAAAAGCATTGGCAGATTCCGCCCCATAGGTAAAATAAAAGTGCGGTGTGACCGTGCCCTTGAGCCTTATTTCAAATATAGTGAAAATAGAAGATCTACAAGCTCACAACAGGTCAGTGAGCGTGTAGTCTATCCAATCTTGTTTATTTATAATTTTTTGTCTTAAAAATCCTTAATTCTAATACAATGCATTGATATTTAAATGCAAATGTACTTTGTAATTTGTACTTTAGTATACTTAAAGGGATACTTCACTTTCGGGCCGGGGACACATTTAAAAAAAATATTAAAAATAAATGAAAAAAGTTATGGAAAATTCATGGCCCCCTCACGCATTAGAGTGTCCTACTAATGCGTGAGGGGGCCATGAATTTTCCATAACTTTTTTCATTTATTTTTAATATTTTTTTTAAATGTGTCCCCGGCCCTAAAGTGAAGTATCCCTTTAAGTATTTCAAAAAGCATTTAGTTTTACTAATACTTAAGTATGTTAAAAAGCACTCCACTACTTTAACTCAAGTGCAAATTTAACTGAGCAGCTGTCACTTGTAGGCCTATTTGGGTAATATTTGACCAAGAGTATCAACACTTGACTCTTGCGTTACTTTTACTCAGCCAAGAGATGGAGTGAGATAAGCGGTCAGATTGACTATGCATGCGTGTCATAACGTTAATCTGTCAGTGATGTATATTTTATGGTCCAAGAGCGGCTATACTTAGTTTCCTGGGAGAGGTTCAAGGAGAAAGGGTTCCAGTCAAGGTTTTGAAATCAAGGCATATTTTATTCAGCCCGACTGGCTAATTCCCATTTAGGTCTGATCACCAGCTCGCACATTCATATATAAAGGACATTATTTTATACACTGTTTACCTCCTGCCAACAAGGGAGGGGTCAGGTAATTTAAGCCCAGCCCCTATTCCCTGTTCACCAATCACACACACAATACATGAATACTAGAGCAAGGAACAAAAGGTTTAGGTGTTTTGGAATGCAAAATTGATCGGATCACAGCCTGCATGAACAGATGGGGGATGTCACCAGTTATTGCCAGACCCAGGGGGTCAGGCCTACATGAGGCTTTGTCGGTCCCCTTTTCATCCATATATGGACGAAAAGGGGGTCAGGCCTACATGAGGCTTTGTCGGTCCCCTTTTCCTCAATATATGGACGAAAACGTTTTCTTACATGTCCCTCTTTTTGATTGGCCAAGCTTAGCGTGACGTAGTGCTCTGATCTTCAGATTTCAACCACTAGGGGTCTGGCAGTGCTCCGAGGAGCACTTTTTCTAGTTTTCAACTCTAACCACCAAATAGTACTGTAACTCAAGATGAAATAAAATTACTTATATAAAACACCATGCTTATGTTTGAAACCGATACCACATCAGCCTACCTGCTAAACAGGTTTCTTAAAGTGTGAAAATCTGAAAATAAACTGTTCACTACCTTGAAACTGTTTTCTGCTCAACTTTGGGCCTGGAAAAAATGCGGAGCATTTGAGTTTGGCAAGTTTAATCGAGTCCACCCATTGGCTCTGACCGCACGAACGCGCGCGCGCACGCACGCACACACACACACACACACACACACACACACACACACACACACACACACACACACACACACACACACACACACACACAACACATTCTTCTTGAAAACAGGATAAAACTTGTAGACACACATTGTCACGCTCCGGAGAGAATGAATGGGGAGGTACTCACAGATACATGATACTGGCATTCAGGGTGTGGCTTCTATATAAAATACATAAGGTACAGTAGTCTAGTGAGAAGAGCAAGACAAACACAGACCTCAGACATGAAATCAATTGGATTATTGTTGGTCATTCTATTTTTGACCTGGAGTTCTACATCAAATGCGTCAAGGCGGAAAGGTAAGGCTGGAAGTTGTTTCAATGTATTTTAACAGTTTTTATGTACCTGTAGGACAAATATTTATGAGTTGTATTGTTTGTGGAATTTGGGAAACTATTTAAAAATAAAGAAATAAATATAAAATAATAATAATTTGAACTGTAGTATGCAAATTTGTCCTAATAATACAATTCCCACACTAGGCCTATATCCTATACTACAGTACGTACACATGTCTGCCTCTAACAGTTGTAGAAATGTGATTTATAGCCATTTGGACCCCCCACACAGCTATAAGAGAAAGTATGCAGCTGTCTGCTTTGTTACTATGAAATGTTCTCTCTGTTCAAGTCAATCTGTTTTTTCCCCAGACATTAACAAGCACAAAATATACAAGACATTTAACCTGTAAACAATCTCTAAGACAGCTTATACACTTTCAAATTTTTTTATATAAATGTTAAACATAGTATGAATGAGAATTATTGTTTTAGAAAATAGAAAGACAACAACAACAACAACAACTCATATTAATAATAATCTATATAATTAGACAAAGAGAAGACAAACATAAAACATCAGATGTGTATGCTGTGTTTTCCAGATGGTATTACAACGTATGACTATTTCCCTTTGACAACAACCCCACACATGAAGACAAAACCTACATTTATTTTTGCATAGCCTATCAGGCATGAGGCATGAGAAGTATCTTCAAGCATGAAATGTATCTTCAAGCATGAAATGTATTGTCATATAACGTTACTAGAAACATAATGAAGAGGGTTGCTGTTCAATTATGAAAAGTACCACCAGCACGATGCCTTTTTCCTATGTGTTGAAAAACGTTTGTATTTCTATCTAGATAAAAGATATTCTTTTTATGCTTGAACCAACTCATCTGAACCATGCACCGGTAAATGTAAGACTTGAAGAAATTTGAGTCGTACTGCTCTTGAAGGGATATTTCCCTTTCAAACATATTTGGGGTAATTTTATCGTCTGTTCAGGCTTTTGTGTGCACCCCAAGACAAAGTTTTAAGTTGCTTAATTCAATATTTAGATATTTGATATTTATATTATTAGCCCCTTTCCTGTATAAACTCATTCATTTTAACCATGATAGATTAATCGAAAACACTGTCCTTGGTTCTGGTGACTGGTATTGTCCTTCTAATACGTGAGGGGCCCTCACATATTCATTTTATTTTACTTCTTATTGTATCTTTTTGTTTTTCATTAAAAAAAAGTATAAAACATAAATGAAAAAAATTATTGAAAAAACACGGCCCCCCCTCGTTACAAGGCCAATATCAATCACCGAACGAAGGACATGTGTTTTCAATGAGACTAATATGGTTAAAATGGAGTTTGAAATTACAATGGGTTTATATAGGTAAAATGAATAGGAAATGTCTAAATACTGAATCAAGCAACTTAGAAACTGTCTGGGGTGCTCACAAAAGCCTGAGTAGACGTTAAAATGACCCCAAACATGTTGAGTGAAATATCCCTTTAAGTTATCTCTGTTCATTTAAACTACTGTAAAGTTGACTTTTTGTGTATATCTGCTTTCTTATAGGAAAAAAAGGTCGCGGTTCCATTAAGCATGTGGATAATGCAACGGATGACATCGGAGGACCAATACAACGTGGTCATAGAGGAGTTGTGTGGAAAGAAGAAGTTGGATGTGCGTGGATAATGGACGTGTGTGTGGATAATGCAACAGCTAGAGTGAAACCCCAGGATCAGGTCTTAGTTCATGTGGATAAAGCAACAATTGACACACTGACGAGCCATCTGACCACCATCTTCCTCCCCATCCTCTACATCAGTGGTGTCCAAACTTTTTTCAAAGGGGGCCAAATTAGAAAATATGAAAACACCCAAGGGCCAGCATGTGCGCGTGCAGAGCGCGCGCACGCGAACATTTTCGGTTATAGGCGGATTTTGGGCGAAAATGTGCGGTTTTCAGGCGGATTTGGGGCTTTTTACTGTTACTTTATTTCGGTTTTAGGGTTAAGCAAGAGCTAGAGAAGGTGCTTGCCATCCTGAGGCGAAGGAGGAAAATGCAACTTTCACTTTTTTAATGTTTTTATTTTTTTGAAGGTGCAGGCGGGCCGTTCATAATACAATTTAGGAATGAAGCCAAGGGCCGTATAAAATGTGTCCTCGGGCCGCAAATGGCCCGCGGGCCGGACTTTGGACACCACTGCTCTACATCATAGTGTTTGTTGTGGGCCTGCCTACCAACACCATGGCTTTGTGGGTGTTTATTTTTAGGACCAAGAAGAAGCATCCATCAGCGATCTACATGGCCAACCTGGCTCTGTCTGACGTGCTTTTTGTCATCTGGATTCCCCTGAAGATCGCTTACCACTTTAATGGAAATGACTGGATCTATGGAGAGGGGCTGTGCAAAGTCTTGGTGGGATTCTTCTATGGGAACATGTACTGCTCCATCCTTTTCATTGCCTGTCTGAGTGTACCTGAGGGAATAACAAAGTGGCAATTGGTGTCTGTGTGTCCATCTGGGTTTTCATCTGGACCACCACCATTCCTCTATACCAGTATGATCACACAGTTAGAGTCATAGCCCTCAATATTACCACCTGCCATGATATCAGTGCCATATGGGACATAAAGGACCCTTTCGCTTCTGTCAAGTACCCTTATTACTACTTTATGTTAATGGCCACCGTTGTGTTTCTTATTCCTTGCATAGTGATTGTTGTGGCCTATGTCCTCCTGTTCCGGTACCTGCAGAATAAGATGTTACATAACGTAGACAGAACAGCAGTAAAGAACCGTCACAAAACTTTGATGTTGATGGCAGAAAATGCACTAAAGACTTCTGGTGATTAGTAGTTTTCGTTCCCTACCTATGTTGAATACACTTATAGTAAGTCGCTTTGGATAAAAGCGTCTGCTAAATGACTGTAATGTAATGTAATGTAATGTAATGGTGACAGTACTGGTGACATTCCTGGTGTGTTTCATCCCCAGTAACATAATGTTAGTGATTCATTACTATCTGCTGAGCATTGATATGGTTTCTACATCGCCACTCTGTGTTTGGCCAGCCTTAACAGTTGTCTAGACCCCTTTATTTATTACTTTGTGTCAGATGACTTCAGAAAGGATGTGAAGAACACACTGCTTTGTAGGAGCAGGAGAACTGCGGAGAGCATAGAGTCTGTGGAGGAATACTGTAGGAAGAACAAACCCTATGTGTCTGTGAATACAGAGAGCAGTAGCTGCTAAGCAAACAGAAGAGAGTGAGGACTCTGGAAGGACACTGGTGTACGATATTGAATACTGTCGACTGTGCCTGTTCTTCCTATTCTGTTCCTGACCCACCAATACTGTTATGTTACACTATTCATAACAATAGATACAGTGTGAAAACTTGGGATGAAACAAGGTACAGCAATAGATAACTTCTGCAAAAGAGGAACCATCACCCCCATCCGTGTGCACTGTGACAGGTAGTCACTTTTCCGTTGCACAATACCAGTTTAACTCACCTTGGCTGTACCCTCCTTTTTGATTTTCCGAAACTTTTTCGGTAGTTCCCCCATGAATGTTTCAAGTTGGCAACAATGTATAGAATAATGGGCAATATATTTTATCCAAAAACGATTTCACTTGAATAATGTGTGTCCATTTGTTACGGCCAGCCTTATTCTTTTTATCTTGTATTGCATAATTACTTGGTGGTTATATTACTTGTAGAATTTGATATTTTGTACTGCTGCTTGTGTTTTGTGTTTCTGTTGTATTCTGAGGTGGAGACTGAGGCCTGTCAAATTGACTGACACCTGCCTGTGGCAAATTCATGACAAGAAATGTGTTGAACCTGTAGTCACATGTAGATGTGGCGCAATAGAGCACAGAAGTGACACTTCAGTTGTCTCTGACCGCTGGTTCAAAAGCCCCTACGTCAGTTCAGTATTGATGACTCCCAATTGGACAAGTGAGTTGAACAGGTTCAGGGCCTGAATAAACAACTCTATTGCAGGCTGCTGGGCTGGAAGGCTCTCCCTTAACGGCCACTGTTTGAGAGTGAGTCATTTTTTGGAGTATTTCAATACTGGGACCTGTGGCATTAATGACTCTGCCACTTACAGTGCTTTTAACGGCTTTTAATCCTGGACGGCTCTGAAAGACCCCCCCCCAACCAAAAGAGACATTGGACTGATGCATTCCCCTCCTACGCCCCTGTCCCAAATTCCACTGCTCTGCTTTTATTCGTACATAGTACAGCATCAAGAACACCTTACCTCTTCCAGCCAGTCCCAGTCCCGCCGTTCCATTTCTCCCAGCACCTCCGTATTCTGCTTTCTCCAAACACCTCAACTTTCACGTCGGTCTACCATCATCCCACCATCCGGTCAACCGCGACATCATTCAGGTCGGTCCCACGCACCCACACAACATCGCCCGACTTCTTGGGAACGGGAGCGGGGCCGAACCGCAAGGAGGCCACCACCAACCACCGAGCAGCTCGGCTTCTCCGACAGCCAGCAACGCCACCGTCCCCGAAACGCTAAAATAGGCTAAAATAGGGCTCTGCCCTATTTTAGCCATTTTAGCTATAGCCAGACAATAATTGTTCATTATTTTTATGTTACAGGAATGGCAGAGTAATAAAATTATTTAAGCGAAGAGAAACATAAATAGTTTGCAGCGATAAATTGATCACACTGTGGCAGGGTGGACAGGGTGAACCATAGCAAGATAAGTTTATAACATAAATACCTACTGTGGACATTTAGGCTCTTACAGGATACCAAAAGATCATAAATGCTTATCTAAATTAGTTACGTGAATTGAAAGGTAGTTGATTTCTGTTGCACTTGAGTTAGACTGTGTTGTCGAGAGACTCACAAGCACGTTGGAGGTGCTTGGCAGAACATTTATGACTACAGACGTAGCAGCACGGTCCACGGCCTCTGAAGGGTGCACACTTCGGGGTGGTGTACGTGGTGGCTTCTGTCATGCTATTTTGATTTGATTAACCGAAAGCGAAACTGTGTTTGTGTGTGCTGCTCAGAATATCTCCCTGTTATGTGAATGGTCAGTGTGTTTGGTGTACATTATGAGAACATGCTGGGTTTTGGTTGCAGAGTAGATTGGAAGAACTGGGTACTCGAAGGTTCTCAGTCAATGGAGGTATGCAGCACTAGAATTGATAGATGGTGCAAAATATATCCAAATATCTTGCTCATCATTGACCTAACGTTTATTTCAATTGCCATGGTACCACTGATTGACCAAGGGTTGATTAAGTTTGTTTTTGCTGTGGTTAACCTTCCATTTATCTAAAACAGATCGACTGGTTGCAGAAGAGACTTGTACACTTCTGCTGTCGTTAACCTTCCATTTCTCTGAAACAGGTCATTGGTTGCAGAAGAGAATTGTACAATTTTGTACAGCCCGAGAATAATGTCAATTGACCTGTGCAAAAGGCACGGGAAAGTTGTTTTGTTGTGTTTCCAATTCCATTTTGTGTATGTGTTGTTGTGTATGTCAAAAAAGGTGAATGAAAATTAACTAACTAACTCGTCAACTTTAAGTGCAACCCAATATCAATTTGATTGAATAATTATAGATACGTCTTTGAACCATTTTACATTTAGTCACGGTAAATGAGGGTGGCACCATGGCCTCTGCACATTCCTATGCTGTGTGCCCTGCCGGGTGGCAGGACAAGGAGGGAAATAGTATGATAGCATGTATAGTATAATAGAATATTCATATTGAGATAGTATAGTATTATATAGATACAGTAGTATAATGTTAAGTGACTATACTAAAGTTCATACTTGTAGAAACTTTCATGTCGAAGTGATGTAATGTTGCCTTTAATTTTTGTTAAATTAATGTGCTTAGACTTATAGCAGAGTAATCTCTCAAGAACAGATTCTGCTCTGCGTTGGAATCTGTCGTGAAGGCTCGTCATAACATGTACGCACTGGGCTACAAGTGGGCGTGCCTTCAGATCAGGAAGCAGGCCGCGCTTTACCCAATCAAATGTAGTGGGCGGGATTCACGTGTCCGTCGATCTTTCCCCCTCGAAACAAACCCAAACTAATTTAACAATAGCGTCCGCGGAGCAGACAAAACCACGGAAAGATATTCACATTTTAACTTACTCTTTCATCATAGAAACAAGTGGGTTTATAACCAAAACGATCCATGTTCTCTGGGAGAAGTGGTGTTAGTGTTCCGTGTAGAAATATTGTTAGTGGGAATGAAAACATAGTGGCACCACCGGAAGTGAAAGCTGAAGGCAGACCAAAACCCCGGTTTCCTTTGCCCACGGGTGCTACGTCGCCATTGTCCCAGAGCCAAGTAAGATAGTACAAACAGCAGAGGGCGCTGTTTTTCATTCTTATTTGGTTCTGGGTTCCCAGATTGATAGCAGAGTGACCGATACAGAGAAACTTACAGTAAGTGTAAGGAAGGAGAGACAGTGAAACGCACACACACTCTCATACACAGGCATGATAGTTAAGTGAGTATAAATACAGTCCATTGCATACACAGATCACACCAAACCCCCACCCAATTTTTTTATATCAAGGAGGGACACTACACAATTAATTTGAGTAGTACCCATATCACTCTCAGCCAGACAGGAACATACCATTGTATCATGGGGGAGGTATTAATCAGATGGAGTATTCTTTGGAGACAGATGTAGTATTGAGAGACCAAACAGAGAGATTTTTACACGGCCCTACATCTATGCTGCCCAAGGCCACTGAACTGGGCCCCCATGCTGAACTTGACGAAGAACACACCCCTGCACTATATCTGCGCCCCGACTATTGACCTCAAGGAGGGTACGGATCTGACTAGCGCTTGGGGGTTGGGGCCCCTGTGTATGATACGGGGGGCTCCGGTCTCAGGCACTGGGAGGAACCTCCTCCGCCCCAGGAGGGTACGGACCGGGGGGCTCTGGAGTGGGACCTTCGTCTCTTAGCTCATTCAGTGCCAAGTACATTCGTTAATGGCGCTGGATGGGTTTGGGGGGGGGGGGGGGCGGGGGGGGGGGCTAGTCTTGGGCTCTGTCGGAACCTCCTCCTCCGGGCTCGGAAAAGTGACCACCTCCACCGGAGGAATTGGAGAAGAAGAAACTAAAATGCACACATATTACAAGAAAAAATTATACACATGTTAGAATAGTCGCTTGTAAAGGAAAACTCAGTGGGAATGCCCCACTGAGGGACCCTAAGTTTAGCAATACACTTATTGGAATCAAATGACAAATGATCTGATTGTCCCCAATAAGAGCTCATGTCCAGATGGTAGGTTTGGGACTGCCCCAGCTAGTGATGTGCGGGTCAGGTTTTTTCATGACCCGCCCCGCCCCAACCCGCGACGGAACCCAACCCGCCTCAACCCGCGACCCGCGACCCCATATAAATCTATGGCTCAACCCGCCCCGCGACCCGCGGTGGGAATATGAATATATATTATATAGCGCTCTTTTAAGTACCCAAAGTCCCTTTAAATGTCTACAGTAGCACAACATTGTCATGGGCTGAATAAACAAGCATGTTGTTCAAAATAGGGTTTTTGTTTTTTTTTTGCGTGTGAGAGCGGCTGACCCGCTCACCCGTAGCCCGCATAATTTCCTCTGAAATCCTGACTCGACCCACCCGCGCCGCGGGTTGACCCGCGGGTCCCGCGGGTTACGGGTCGACCCGCTCATCACTAGCCCCAGCCTAGTTCAGAGTTTCCTCTTCAAAGAAAAGGGTTTTCCTCGGCTCACATGACTCAAAAAGAAAAAAATGGGACCTGATTTTTTTTAAACATGCAGCATGTTGTGCTAGATGATAATTGCTATAAAGTACTGTTCACATTTTAATCTTGTGTTGTTGTGGATACTAAATTCGTACCCAAAGAGGGGTTGATGGTCCATTGTGGAACCTTGGGCCGTCAACCTTTACTTTATAGAGTGTGGAGCACTGAGGTAGTGCTCTAGTTAGAAAACAGGCCTTGATAGCCACAGCGTTGATATACTGAATGTAATAGATAAGAACTAGAGGTTACGAATGTAACCCCGGTTTTAGTAGGTTCGGAGTTTACTACTCACTATGGGATATCAGCGCCCCCAGGCGATGGACAGAGCAACACACACGCTCCCGATGCCAATTACTGATTGGCTTAGGGTATGTCACGAGTCCGGAAGACCCAGGAGTACAAAAGCTCCCCGTGACATAGGCTCTTCCTCTTAACATTCTCCTCTCTTCATGCCAAATGCGCACAGAAAGGGGTGTCTGGTGAGTAGTAAACTCCGAACCTACTAAAACCGGGGTTACATTCGTAACCTCTAGTTTTACCACGGTTCCCCGTTTACTACTCACTATGGGATTCATAAACCCCCCTTGAGGTAATGAGCCACACAACCCTGACAGGCCCGCACGCCCCTCAGCCCCTAGGTCCCGCCCACACGGACGTGACCTATGGCCCCATGGGCGCCCCCAACCCACCGGGCTGGGGTGCGGGATAGATAACCAAGCTAGGCCCTGACAGACTCCAGAGTCCGCCTATTTACTAACAGGCAGACACAAGCCTGCCTCATAACTCAATATGAGGAAACAGGGCCCCATCTCCTGGGAGCCAGCCCAGCTGGTCCCATGGAAACCCAAGAGGAAGTCGAGAGATAGGGAGAAAAGCCCCAAGCCTACTCCCTTCCCTCCACTGGTCTGGAGGCAGCCGCTACGCCTAGGACCGCGCGCGCCAAGGATGACGCCGCCACGTCCAGGCTGTAGAAAACCGCAAAAGTCGATTGGGACGACCAATTTGCGGCTGCACAGATCTCCTGGATCGAAGCTCCCCTGTAGAGAGCCCAGGATGTAGCCATGCCTCTAGTAGAGTGAGCCCTCAGACCCTCCGGGACCGGGGCACCACTACTCACATAAGCCAACCTAATGGCATCTAGAAACCGTTGCCTTATTGACCGCCTTCCTCTGAACTCCAAGGCCCAAAAGAGACAAAGAGCTACGTCGATGAGCGATTGGCCGCTGTCTTCTGACAATAGAGCTTCAAAGCTCTCACTGGTCAGAAACAATGCAACCGCCTATCCTCCGCCGAAACGAAGGGAGGCGGATGGAAGGCTACCAACTCACCCGGATCCGGGGCCACCCCGGTCCTGGTAACGAACGTCAGGTTAGGTTTAAGCAAAACCCTCCTGTCATTGTTAAAACACTTCATGCACTCCGGACTCATCGAGAGTGCATGCATGTGACTGACCCGTTTAGCCGTAGACAGGGCCACCAAGAGGACCGTTTTGAGACTAATGATCCTCAGATCCACAGACTCAAAAGGCTCGAACGATGGACGGCATAGTGCCTCCAGCACAACCGTCAGATCCCAGGCTGGGAACAGTGGCCTGTTACCCGGCCTGGCTCTCCTGGCGCCGCACATAAACCGGCGCACCAAGGGGTGCTGGCCCACCGTCTTGCCATCGAAACCTTCGTGGCAAGCGAAATGGCCGCCCAAAACACCTTCACTGTTGAGAAGGATAAATCCCGATCTAGCCTTCTCTGCAGAAAGTAGGAATGCTACACACCGAGGCCTGGAAAGCCACCACCACTGGTGACTGTTCCAACCACCATCTGACATCGTAAGCATTCCTCGTGGACACGGCCCTTGCGCCCTGGATGGTAGCCACCACGTCAGGGGGAAGGCCACACGAGCTCAAATTCACCCTCTCACGGGCCAGACCCATAGGTCTAGGTCCTGAGGGCGTCCCCCCTCTGCCGACAAGGAGGGCCCAAGGCACGTCGTGAAGGAGAGGAGTTATCTCCTGACCTCTACGTGTCCCATGCTGGGGCCACCAGCAACATCAACAACCCTCGGAGCCTGACCCTCCCCCACATGGGGAGGATCAGCTCCATTGGCGGGAAAGCATAAAGCAGTTCGTTCAGGAGGCTCGGCACATGGAACGCCTGAATGGACGCGAGACGTGAGTCGCATCACAGCGTCATCTCGCACGCTAATCCGTCCAACACCAGGGAGGCCAAGCTTTCCTGCTTGTTGACATAGCACATGGTCGTGGTGTTGTATGTTCTGATCGAGACATAACAACCCCGAAACCGAGCCCCGAACTGTTTGAGAGCGAGGAAAAACCCAGTGAGGCTGGCGTCCGTGGTGATGACCTTCTGCGATATCACAGCACCTATACTGACCCCCTGGGACAGAAAGGCCACCTGCGACCACGATCCGAGTGTCTCCATGCACCCTGGAAACACCACCACTTGCTGATAGCCTGAGGTGAGTGGGATCCGAAGAGCCCGCAGCCACCTCTATACAGGTCTCATGTAGAACCTGCCCAAGCGGATTAAGTGAATGACTGAAGCCATGAGACTCACCGCTTGCATGCCTAGTTTGTAAGTGACTTGACGCCCCACGCGAAAAGACCTCACACAAGCTAAGACGCTGTCTAACCTGCCCTTGGACAGCCGCGTTCTGAGCGTGTTCGAGTCCAGCGAGATCCCCCAGAAGGTGGTCCGCTGAGATGGAACCAGAACGCTCTTCTGGACGTTGATTGTGAACATAGCGACGTCAGGTGGGAGAGGGCCACGGCCGTGTGCCGTGCCACCTCCTCCTCTGAGCCTGCGGCAATTAACCAGTCGTCGAAGTTAAGTCGACAGACTGATCCCCTGTCGCCGCAGTGGAGCTATGGCCGCATTGGTACACTGCACGAGCACTCGCAGGCTTAATGACATACCAAAGGGAAGAACCGTATACTCGTACACTCCCCTTTGTAGCCGAAGTGCAGGAATTCTCTGTGTGGAGGCCAGACTGGAACGTGGAGGCAAGCAACCTAGAGGTCGATGCCCGTCCACCAGTGCCCCTGACGTACCGTTCGCAACAGCTTCACGGTCGTCAACAATGAAATGGATACTTGTTGAGGCCCTTCAGATTCAGAAAGGGCCGTACGACCCCCCCCCCTTTTTTCTCACCAGAAAAAGCTTTGAACAGAAACCCAGTCGGTTCTGATTCGTAGATATTTCTCTGGTAGCGCCCTTGCTCAAGAGAGAGAGAGAACCTCCTCTCTCAGAGTCATGGCTGCTTTTATCTTCCGCATGAGAGAGACACACTTGTCTGACATAGGAAGTAACACAAGGCATGTGGAAAACACACCAGTGCAACCACAATGTGTTGTTGTTGTTCAGGGGAGCCTGGTCAGTACAACCACAGTGTGTTACTGCCGTACTGAGCTTAACCAGTAAAACACAGTGCAACGCTGATGTACTGGGATAAAAACAGATTCGGATTGCAACCCTCCCAAAAGCTGCTCACCGAGCGAGCGAGTCGGGAGGGGGCGCTGCTGTTATCAGTCCCGTGGGCAACGTGCACATTTCCACGGGGACCGATGACGTCGCCACGCGGTCCAGCGGACTCGTACTGTGGCGTCCATTAGAGACCGTTAGTGTCTGCCATGCTGTGAAAACAGGCCTGTCAGGCACAATGGGCTCATAGAGGAGGCCATCGACGCCCAGGGACCCCCTGGGACCCCTAGCGTCGTGACCTCCTGACCGGGGCTGGATAATGTGCTTGTGTATTTTAGGACATTTTTAATGGAACAAAATAAAGCACAGAGACAGTGTAAAACAACATGAAAGTCTTTTATAACCCTTTATGTGTGTCTCAAAGCACCCAATGAACCTGAGCCTCCATCGTGGTAGTGTAGACAAAGGGCTAACTAGCTTAGCTTGTAAGCTTAGCCTGGTCTAGTCTAGCCTAGCTACAGGTCGCTTTTAGCCTTTAGCTGCTACCTGTAGCTGTTTGGCTAACCAAGAACGAAGGAGAGCTATGGCCACCGCAGCGTTGTTTTAGGGGACTGGCTAAGCGCTGCACCAAAACAACACTGCTCTTTAACTGTGTCGATGTTAGTGAGGCTAGTCAGCCGCTAAGTGAAACAACAGCAGCCTGACTCTATGGGCTCATAGAGGGGGCCATCGACGCCCAGGGACCCCCTGGGACCCCTAGCGTTGTGACCTCCTGGCCGGGGCTGGATAATGTGCTTGTGTATTTTAGGACATTTTTAATGCAACAAAATAAAGCACAAAGACAGTGTAAAACAACATAAACAGTTTAACATACTCTTATGAAAACCCTTTATGTTTGTCTCAAAGCACCCAGTGAACCTGAGCCTCCATCGTGGTAGTGTAGACAAAGGGCTAACTAGCTTAGCTTGTAAGCTTAGCCTGGTCTAGTCTAGCCTAGCTACAGGTCGCTTTTAGCCTTTAGCTGCTACCTGTAGTTGTTTGGCTAACCAAGAACGAAGGAGAGCTATGGCCACCGCGGTGTTGTTTTAGGGGACTGTCTAAGCACTGCACCAAAACAACACTGCTCTTTAACTGTGTCGATGTTAGTGAGGCTAGTCAGCCACTAAGTGAAACAACAGCAGCCTGACTGGAGGCTATGCTAACCTAGCAGGTACCATAGCTAGTAATAGTCACGGCTAACTCACCAGGAGTGAAGAGACGTTGACATCCGTTTCCATGGAAACAGGTGACGTCGACACCTAATCCACCGGGCCCGTGCAAGCGTGGGGGTCACGTGACTGAGTACGGAAGCATTCCACGCTGCTCCCTTGGTGTTTACAAAGTCCGTCGCCATCTTGTCTAGGCTCCTTGGCCTGGCTAAAGGAAGCGAAGGAGCCGCCTCCACCGAAGCAAGCACTCTGTCACCCTCCAGAGGCTGGCGTGACACGGTGCTCGGCAGGTTGTAAATATTGGGGTGACCTTCGACCCGCGCCGCCATCTTGCAAACCTTCCTTCCCACAGTGGGCCTCTGGCGCCCTCTGCCGGACGGATGGTAGAATTGGAAATTTTGGCGTGACCCATGTACACTGGCGTTTAGAATTAGCAATGGGTTTATTACCTTTGTCTTGTTCATAGCATGCACAGTATTCATCCCAGCAGCGTTTGGAAAGTCACCAAGGGACAGTCCAAGCGCTTTGGGCTTATAAGGGGTGGTTATCAACACGGGGACCACCTAGTGATCCCTATGCGTCGATGCACCCCGACGAAAACAAGCAGGGAAGTATCCCATTAGTGTCTATCATGCTGTGAAAGCAGGCCTGACAGGCACAATGGGCTTATAGAGGAGGGCATCGACGCCCGGGGATCCCCTGGGACCCCTAGCGTTGTGACCTCCTGACCGGGGCTGGATAGTGTGCTTGTGTATTTTGGGAAAATTTAATGGAACAGAATAAAGCACAGAAACAGTGGAAACAGCAGAAACAGTTCAACATACTCTTATGAAAACCCTTTATGTGTCTCAAGGCACCCGATGAATCTTTTCGCGGTTGCTCTTCATCCAGGAGCTCCCACTCTGGATGTCGCTGTGTAGCCTCGTCCTTCGTGGTACAGACGCCGGCTCTGAAGAGGCTAACGAGCTGGTGTTGTCCTAGCGAGCAAGCTAAGCTAGAACAGCGCTGCTAACAACCTGTTGCTTAATGAGGCTAGCCATTCGTTGAAACCAGCCGCCACAGGTTCGAGGATCTCTTCCTCGGTGGCTGCGGGAGGTTCTCCCCGTCCGGGGTTCGTCGTGGACACCTCCTGGGTGTCCTGGTACGACGGGAGCTCCAGGAAATCCTCCCCGTCCTCCGCCATGTCGTCATCGTGAAGAGCCATCGACTCCTTGCTGGCAGGGGGGAGGGAGGGCCGCTGCCATCATGCTGCGGCGGGGACAAGCCCCCACTCGCAGCAGCAGCGGCGGGAGGTGGCGTCAGCGTCATGGACGCTTGACGCTTTAGTCTCGGCATCGGCACCGGTGGGGGTCCCATGAGCTGGGGCCGCTCGTGCTGCACAACTGGGGTCCCCGGTCCGGTGGCGGTGGAGGTCTCACCGTTGTCTCGTCTAGTCCAGCCGACCAGGGTCCTAGCCCTGACAAGCCGAGCGTCGAGTTGAGAAACGGTGAACATCGCGCAGTTAGGGCACGCATCTGGTTCACCCGGGTGGGTCCTGGCGCAGAACGCGTGATCGACCCCCAAGCAGTGGATGAAGACGCGGTGGGGGTCGTCTGCGGCGATGAGGGGGTCGCATTCCGCGAACCCGCAACTCCTCGGCGGTTCCATCTTGGTCTGGGAAAACAACAGGCTAATAGCCTAGCTAGTAGCGTAGCCTAGCTGCTAGTATTAGCCTAGCCACTGAATGAATGAATGAGCTAGTAGCTGCTAACCGGCGTTAGCAGCTAACCGGCGTTTTCAGAACAGACCAAGAATTAAGGAAAAACGTGAGGAGATAGGAAAGGAAAAATTAATATATAAGTCTCGGGAGTGAACTTATAAATAGCAAGATTTTTCCCGTGGGGAATATTCCTTATTCCCGCTAAGGGTTTTGTTGTAAAAATCTTTCTGAGTACTTTTTGTGTGTGAATTAGTCTGCGCATACGCATGCAGAGAGTAGAAAAGAGGGAGAGCCTATGTCACGGGGAGCTTTTGTACTCCCGGGTCTTCCGGACTCGTGACATACCCTAAGCCAATCAGTAATTGGCATCGGGAGCGTGTGTGTTGCTCTGTCCATCGCCTGGGGGCGCTGATATCCCATAGTGAGTAGTAAACGGAGAACCGTGGTAAAACCTCAGAATTCTCCAGGCGCTCAACCGAACGCTTGTTTGCATGCAGACTTTCATGTGGAGCGAATTGCCTTCGTGAAATATCAGGTCGTATTGTTTTAATATCTTTAATTTGCTGTTCTTTTATTCACATATTATAGAGGGAATCTCCCTTGTTTGTCAATAAAGATGCCTTGCGCATGTGAACGGTAATTTCTGTGTATGTCGTCTATAAACTGGACTTTAGGGTTTTATTGAACCAAGAGTGACAGGACTGCCACAGCACATCAGCGCGCGCACACACACGCACGCATGCACGCACGCACGCACACACACACACACACACACACACACACACACACACACACACACACACACACACACACACACATTCTTCTTGAAAACAGGATAAAACGTCACACTCTGGTGAGAATGAATGGGGAGGTACTCACAGATATATGATACTGGCATTCAGGGTGTGGCTTTTATATAAAATACGTAAGGTACAGTAGACTAGTGAGAAGAGCAAGAAAAACACAGACCTCAGACATGAAATCAATTGGATTATTGTTGGTCATTCTATTTTTGACCTGGAGTTCTAAATCAAATGCGTCAGGGCGGAAAGGTACTGTAAGGCTGGAAGTTGTTTCAATGTATTTTAACAGTTTTTATGTACCTGTAGGACAAATATATTGTATTGTTTGTGGAATTTGGGAAACTATTTAAAAATAAATAAATTAATAAGAGAGATTTGATCCACAAGAGAGACCTTTGCTGTTTGGTTGTTGTTGTTCATTAATCAATATGTATTAATAATTTATTGGCCAAGCAATAAAATAAAATAAAATAATAATAATTTGAACTGTAGTATGCAAATTTGTCCTAATAATACAATTCCCACACTAGGCCTATATCCTATACTACAGTACGTACACATGTCTGCCTCTAACAGTTGTAGAAATGTGATTTATAGCCATTTGGACCCCCCACTAAACTATAAGAGAAAGTATGCAGCTGTCTGCTTTTTTACTATGAAATGTTCTCTCTGTTCAAGTCAACCTGTTTTTTCCCCAGACATTAAGCACAACATATACAAGACATTTAACCTGTAAACAATCTCTTAAGACAACTTATACACTTTCACATTTCTTTATGTAAATGTTAAAGTATGAATGAGAATTATTGTTTTAGAAATAGAAAGACAACAACAACAACAACAACAACTCATATTAATAACTAGAAAAAGTGCTCCTCGGAGCACAGGTCTCCGCCAGGTCAGCAGAGGCGTACCGTCATTGGGGCCAAGAGGCTGTGGCCCGGTCTGTAAACCCTGCTTACCCCTGTGTAGGGTCAGATCCGCTAGGGGAAAAAAACAAAAAATCAACATAACATTAGCAGCCCCTCACCCTATTCTGTTGTAGCCAACCACAGAAAGTCGCCTTTGTTTTCAAATGAGGCTCATTTGCATTCGGCCGAATTGTTAATGAGTGGCCATTAGAAAACCAGTTTCGCCGTCAAACCGGTTCTCCATTGCGCAGAGACACGCACCTCTCTCCATTCAGAAATGTAATAGAAGAAGAACCGTCGTCCTAAAACACCCTGCCCCAGGTCTAAACCGGCGGCCTCGGTCCGCGAAAAAAATGGGGCAGTGTGTTTTGGGACGAGCGTTCCGTTTTCCACCCGGAATGGCTCGGTAATTCTCAATAGACTTATCAGCCGTTGTTACGTTATGACGTCTGGGTAACATCTGTAGGAGTAAATGGGTTTTGCACTAATCGGCCTCCTGGTGGCGCTATAACAGGCCCATGTTGGGGCAGAGGTTCTGAATTGGCATCCAGGGTGTGTGCACAGTTTCGCAGCGACTGGGCAAAATGGTGCCGGAGATTAGCTGCTCACGGACGGACAGGACACACGGACACACGGACGGACAGGGGGTAAAACATACTCTCTCGCCATGCCTTTCGGCCTGGCGGAGACAATTACACACATACACATCACATCATGCAACACAACATAATTTGCACATACATATAAAAGGACTGTGGTGGAAATAAGCCGCTGGCTTCTTTGCGTCTATACTTTTGATAATGGTGTAACAATATGTAATGTTACATAATGTTTTGTTATCAACAGCGGTGTAAAGTAACTAAGTACATTTACTCAAGTACTTAAGTACACTTTTGAGGAATTTTTACTTTACTGGAGTATTTCCCATTTTCAATACTTTTACTTCTACCTTTACTACTACATCTCAGAGGCAAATATATAGGGTTATGTTATTACGGGGCCAGAGCTCAGCTCTGGACCTGTCTTAATGTTCCCCTCTTTTTTCTTCTGCCACTTTTCGCAGTTCTGGCTGAACCGTGCATACGCTTTTTACGAAACTTGGCCATATGGTAGATGGTCATTAAAAACTATCAAGAAATAATTCTCACAATCTTTCGTCAAAAGGTGGCGCTATAGCAAAATGCCAACTTTGAACAGGTACAACTCATGCCCTGTTTGACCTACAGCCATGAAACTTCGATACACACATGCGTCTCCTCATGATGAACAACTTTTGTGATCTGACTTTTGACCTCTGACCTTTAGATCTCCCACCATTTTGAATTATATGAAAAACAGTTCAAACCTATCTCCTCCTGGGATTTTTAGGTAATCTGCACAAAACGTTTTACACATGAACTTTGGACCTATGCCGACAAACATGTGCAAAAGATTTTCCATAAGTAAAAAAATTAAGCTTTAATGAGCCAATGAATATTGCAGTTTTATGACAATTATTCATCTGCCCCTAACACATACATGCAGACTCACATTTCTTTGAAACTTTGCGTTAATGTTGAGGGTCATTCCAAATATCACTGAAACCAATCTTACTCCAATTGGCCAAAGGGGGTCGCTATAGCAATTTCTTGAAAATGCAAACTTTAACAGGCATAAGTCATGCCTCGTTTGGCCGAAAGTCGTGAAACTTGCTTACACTTGTGCCTTGACTCATGAGGAACACATGTATCACTTTGACCAGTAAGCTCCGCCCTTAGATTGTCCGCAATTTTGAGCAGTTTGAAAAACACTTAAACCCAGGATTTTCCAGCTATTTGCGTGAAACTGTATCATCTGTTTGATCTCTTTTTTCACAAGTTCTTGTCTGTTGGTCCAATGGCTTCTCCCTTAAGTGAGTGCCTCATGACCGCAAGGTTGCCGGTTCAAGCCTCACTTGATGCAGACTCATTTAAGTTGAATTGCAAAAAACATGACTGTATCAATGAATACATGTGCAAACGGTAAAGATATCATGAAATGCTTATTTGAGAGGGTATGTTTTTGCAATGTATGACATACTTCATTCTGAAAATAGCCGATCTACAATCTCAAAACTTTTCAGATAGCAACGTGTTTCTGAGCTTGTAGATCGGCTGCTTTCACTGGTTATAACATGAAATGCTTAACAATATTTGTTTGTCAATTTTCTGACATAATTATGTTCTTGTAGAAAGTGAGCAACAGCAACAGTCCACCTGGCCTATTCCCATGGATTGGATCTACCCACCTCACCTGCTGCCATTCCCTCTCAATCCATAATCACACCTGCCCTCACTCACTCCTCATTAGTCTCTCTCTCTCTCTCTCTCTCTCTCTCTCTCTCTCTCTCTCTCTCTCTCTCTCTCTCTCTCTCTCTCTCTCTCTCTCTCTCTCTCTCTCTCTCTCTCCTTCATTCACCAGGTCAGGTCTGTTGGTCCAATGGCTTCTAGTTTAAGCGTGTGCCTCACAAGGTTGCCAGTTCAAACCTCACTTAATGCAGACTTCATTCAAATTGCATTGCACACAACATGATTGTGTCAATTAATGCATACGCAATTGTTAAAGATAACCTTAAATGCTTACAATGTATGACATACTTCATTCTGAAAATAGCCGATCTACAATCTCACAACTTTTCAGATAGCAACGTTTTGTGAGCTTGTAGATCGACTACTTTCACTAGTTTCTGTTCCGAGGAGACGTACAATTTATCTATCGGTAGATGGTTAGGGAACCAGTGATCTAGAGTAGTTAGCGAAACAAAGGCCTGGTCCGTCAGGGACGGAAAGACTTATATATATCAACAGACACTACCAGGACTATCATATCTCTAGCTCAATGAGAAGAAAGGCAGCCTATGCGTCCGGAGGTCACCGGTTCGATCCCTGTCCCCGACGATGTGTTGAGGCGATCATGATGATCTGTCTCTCTCTCTCTCTCTCTCTCTCTCTCTCTCTCTTCAGTTTCCATGTTACACCAGCGAAGCTCCCCAGGGGGAACAATAGTTTCGCTCTGGGTAGAAACACCACACGGAAGGTCCGTCCCCCTCGACCTCACCAACATGGCGGACGAGGTGCGACGGAACTCACATCAGCGAGCCCCGGTGTTACTCCATCAGCACTCCCCGAGGGGAGTTGCGATCCGGTAGGTACAACACCGCGACATGGTTCCGATGTTACGTCACGCAGAGCGACAGCGTCTCACGTTCCCATGGGAACGGACGCTCGCTCTGTGACGAGACCGACATTAGCCCAGCTAGCGCTAACAAGCAATGCTACAGGGCGGATGTCGACGGTGTGTGGGATTCCCCGTCTACGTCACGGGCTTCCCCCACTGTCGAACGGTCGGAGCCCGACGGGGCAGATGACGTCAGCAGCCCCCACCTTCCCCTTGAATCCTCTCGCTCAATGTTTTTCCGAATGGAAAGCGTACAGACCTAATCCTTGGGTGCTACGTACCGTGCTAAAAGGATACGGTTTGCATTTCACGAGCATACCTCCACTAACAACCAATGTAGTGTTCTCCCGAGCGTCAGGCCAAGTGGCCATAACGCTGAGGGAAGAGGTTTTGGCTCTCCTGTGCAAGGGTGCAATCAAGGAATTATCTCCGGATCAGAACCGACTGGGTTTTTATTCGTAGCACATTCGTAGCTGGTGAAAAAGTAAGGGGGGGGGGCGTAAGACCTATTCTGAACCTCAAGGGTTTGAACAGATTCTTGAAGGTCTTCAACTTTCGAATGCTCACAACGGCGACGTTGTTGCAAACGATACGTCAAGGTGACGAGTACAAAATGTGCTTCCTGTGTGTGGAATAGATCTATTGCCAAAAACACAAATGCCCATTTTTTCCCATGTCATGAAAAGTCAAGACAGCATATTTCCCGGAGGGAAACACTGTCCTCTGCAATCATTCATGAGCCCTCAGTGTTCGCCATGTCCCCTAACCAGTCAGGACGACATCCCAAACACTGTTCTCAAGTGATGAGTGTACAAAATGTGCTTCCTGTGTGTGGAATAAATCTATTGCCAAAATCACAAATGCCCATTTTTTCCCATGTCATGAAAAGTCAAGACAGCATATTTCCCGGAGGGAAACACTGTCCTCTGCAATCATTCATGAGCCCTCAGTGTTCGCCATGTCCCCTAACCAGTCAGGACGATATCCCAAACACTGTAGGGACAAATACTGTGCATGCTGTAAACATGATGAGTCAATCGCAGGTAGAGAAACCTTTGCTAATGAATCAAATGTCTCAAATGCTTGTGTAAAAAGAGGGTTCTCTGTGGACAATAATTTAATTCCATCTGCATCTCTGCAGTACCTTTTTCCGTCCGGCAGAGGGCGACAAAACGCCTCTGGGGCTCGGAAAGGGCACATAATGGCCGCCTCTCTCAGTCGCCCCAAAATGGCGGCGGAGAGGCGGAAGTTTACGTTACAGAGAACCCCGGTGTTACACCAGCGAAGCTCCCCAGGGGGAACACTAGTTTCGCTCCGAGTAGAAACACCGCACGACAGGTCCGTTCCCCTCGACCTCACCAACATGGCGGGCGAGGTGCGACGGAACTCACATCAACATACCCCGGTGTTACTCCATCAGCACTCCCCGAGGGGAGTTGCGGTCCGGACAAACACAACAACGAGGTTTGGTTCCGAGGTTACGTCACGCAGAGCGACAGCGTCTCACGTTCCCATGGAAACGGACGCTCGCTCTATGACGACATCGACATTAGCCCAGATAGCGCTAGCAAGCAATGCTACAGGGCGGATGTCGACGGTGTGTGGGATTCCCCGTCTACGTCACAGGCTTTCCCCGCTGTCGAACGGTCAGAACCCGTCGGGGCAGATGACGTCAACAGCCCCCACCTTCCCCTTGAATCCCCTCAATGTTTTTCCAAATGGAAAGCGTGCGCACCGAATCCTTGGGTACTACGTACCGTACTAAAAGGATACAGGTTGCAATTCATGAGCAAACCTCCACTAACAACCAATGTAGTGTTCTCCCGTGCGTCGGGCCAAGCGGCCATAACGCTGAGGGAAGAGGTTCTGGCTCTCCTGAGCAAGGGCGCAATCAGGGAATTATCTCCGGATCAGAACCGGATGGGTTTTTATTCGGAGTACTTCCTGGTGATAAAGAAGGGGGGGGGGCGTAAGACCTATTCTGAACCTCAAAGGTTTGAACAGGTTTCTAAAAGTTTTCAACTTTCGTATGCTCACAACGGCGACGTTGTTGGAAACAATACGACAGGGAGATTGGTGGACGAGTATAGACCTCAAGGATGCCTATTTTCACGTCCCAATCTACCCGCCGCACCGCAAGTTCCTGCGCTTTGGCTACGAAGGGGGGGTGTACGAATACACGGTGCTCCCTTTTGGCATGTCACTGAGCCCCCGGGTGTTCGTGAAATGCACAGAGGCGGCGATAGCTCCGCTGCGTCAGCAGGGTCTGCGTCTGGCGACGTACATAGACGATTGGCTGCTGGCAGCGGAATCGAGGGAACAGGTAGCGCGGCACACGGAGATGGCCATTGCGCACCTGCAGTCCCTAGGGTTCACAGTCAACGCTCAGAAGAGCGTTTTGATTCCATCCCAACAAGCCACCTTCGTGGGGATATCCTTGGATTCCACCACGATGGTGGCGCGCCTGTCCCAGGACAGGATAGCGAGCTTCTTGGCATGTGTGCGCTCCTTGCACCTGGGGCGCAGGATCACGTACAGAACATGCATGCAAGCCGCGGGTCTCATGGCCTCGGCCATACATCTGATCCAGCTGGGCAGATTCTACATGAGACCTTTCCAGAGATGGATGCGGTGTCTGAGGATATCGCATTCCATGGGCTCTCGGAAGGTGGTAGTGTCACCACGCAGTGTAATGTCACTCCAACCATGGACACAGGCAACTTTCTTGTCCGAAGGGGTCAAGATAGGCGCTGTAGTGTCCTGGAAGGTGATCACCACGGACGCCAGCCTCTCCGGTTGGGGGGCTGTCTATGAAGGCTACTCAGCCCGGGGGTTGTGGGACTCCTCCCAGAGAGGAGCCCACATCAACTACCTGGAGTTGCTGGGGGTCTTCCTCGCTCTCAAGCATTTCGAGAGCCACATCGTGGGGTGCAATGTCCTGGTCAGAACGGACAATACCACAACGATGTGTTATGTCAACAAACAAGGAGGCTTGGGTTCCCTTGTGTTGGACAAGCTAGCACGCGAGCTGACGCTCTGGAGCGTGCAACGCTTGGCACGGCTGCGCGCCGTCCACGTACCGGGCCACCTGAACAGCGGGGCGGACCTGTTGTCCAGAGGGGGGCTCCGGTACGAGGATTGGTCGCTGTGCCAGAGGGCCGTGGATCAGGTCGATCTGTTTGCGTCCAGAGAGAACGCGAAATGCTCACGGTTCTTCTCGATTAGGGCCAAGGACCAATCCTTGGGAGTAGACGCTCTGGCGCACGAGTGGCCGAGCGGTCTACTTTTTGCCTTTCCGCCCCTGAATCTGATCCGTCCGACAATGGAACGGATCAGGACCCAGGGTTCTGCTGGTAGCACCAGCATGGGGCACGTGGTGGTCGGAGATCTCTCCCCTCCTCTACGACGAGCCGTGGCCTCTCCCCCTGTTCAGAGACCTTCTGAGACAGGGCGGAGACGAGATTTACCATGAGCACCCCCAGACTCTACTCTGTGGGTTTACCCCGTGAGAGGTCGAGTCTAGCCTCGCAAGGCCTGCCCCCTGCAGTGGTAGCCACTATACAGGGGGCTAGGGCGGATTCTACCAGACGGCAATACGACGTTAGGTGGAATATGTTTGAAACATGGTGCCTGGAGCAATCGCCTCCGGTGGTGGCTTTTCAGGCCCCTGTGAGAAGCGTTCTGGTCTACCTGCAGGACAGGTTGGACCAGGGTTTGGCTTTCTCTACCATCAAGGTGTACCTGGCGGCCATTTCCGCTTGCCACGATAGATTCGATGGCCAGTCGGTGGGCGAGCACTGGCTGGTGCGACGGTTTATGTCCGGCGCCAAGCGTGCTCGGCCAGTGAACAGACCTTTGTTTCCTAAGTGGGACCTGACTGTGGTGCTGGACGCACTGTGTCGGCCCCCCTTTGAAACGTTGGATCTGAAGATCGTGAGTTTCAAAACGTTGCTCCTGGTGGCCCTTTGTACGGCGAAACGCGTTGGTGACATGCAGGCGCTCTCTGTGAGCGAGGAATGCATGTGGTTTTCAGACGACGGCAAGAGGGTTTTGTTGAAACCCAACTTGACGTTTGTGTCTAAAACCGGCGCGGTTGCCAGGGCCCCGGTGGAACTGGGGGCTTTCCATCCTCCGCCGTTCACTTCGGCAGAGGATGAACGATTGCACTGTCTCTGTCCAGTAAGGGCCTTAAGGCTCTACTGTCAGAGGACGGCGGTCGGCCGTCTGTCGTCTCAGCTTTTCGTCTCCTTTGGCCGAGGTCAGAGGACGGCGGTGGCTAGACCGACTCTGTCCAGATGGATCGTGGAGGCGATTCGGTTGGCATATGTGAGTAGCGGGGTCGCGGTCCCGTTGGGACTGCGGGCCCACTCTACTCGGGGTGTTGCTGCATCTTGGGCCCTCTACAAAGGGGTGTCGATGCAGGAAATATGCTCTGCAGCTAACTGGTCGTCTCCCTTGACCTTTGCATCTTTCTACAGCCTGGACGTGGCGGCATCCGAGATGGCGCGCACGATCTTGGGTGTAGCGGCTGGCTCAAGTTAGGTGGACACAGGCATGCTTGAAGGCATGTGGTTCCTTCCTACTGGTGAGCAACAGCTGGTTCAGGGCAGGGAATGCGGGGCTTGCCGGAGGGCATGTTCTCTTTCCCTGCCTGGCTGGCCTTTTCGGCCTTCAAGGTTAGGTAACATAAACATGCCTGGTGGCATGTTGTTTCCTACTACTTGTGGACAACAGCCGGTGCAGGGGGACTGCGAGCCATGCTTGGGGGCATGTTTCTCTTTCCCTGCCGGGCTGACATTTCAAGCCCTCTCTAGACCTGCTAGGCATGGTCTGGGAGGAGGAGACCTTGGTTTCTCTGTCACGGGCCGGTCAGATCGGGCGTCTGGTCGGGTTGGTGACTAGGGACAGGACTTATGTCTGTCAGGGTCTTGCCATAAATCCTTTCACTTCCTGACCAGAAGGGTCAGGGTTGCCTGGGGGCCATGGTCTTGCCGGGGGCGGGACCTGTGGCCCTGGGCAAGTGTTTGGGTAGGGTTGGTAAGCATGGGCTTCCCGGGGGACGTTTATGTGTCCCATAGTAAGTACCTTACGAAGCTATGATATAATAACCCTAGGTTACGTATGTAACCCAGGTTTTATTAATAGCGTAAGTAAGGTACTTACGTTCTTTACCCCCTCTGTGCGCAGTGGCGTGCAGAGTGGAAGGTTTCAGAGAACGAGCTCATATGACGCAGTGGTATTTATACCACCACCGGTCGCCGGTGTTTTGCGTCACACGACCCTACTCCAATAGGAAATTGAATTCGGGAGTCTGTGCGTGCTCTGTATGATTGCCAGGGGGCGATGATATCCCATAGTAAGTACCTTACTTACGTTATTAATAAAACCTGGGTTACATACGTAACCTAGGGTTGTCATTCATTGCCAATCAGCCAGCAGCCAGCATAAAGGCCTGAGAGAAGCTCAACTTCAGTCCTTCAGCCATTCTTCACCCTTTGTGCTGAACACTCATTACCATACTTGATTGTTTATTTGTTTGTCTATTTTTACGTACAACAGAATTTCAAAATGATACACAAAGAATTAGTAAAGATGCTGAGGAGAATGCCTAAAAACTCTCCAGGGGCTTGAGATGTGGCATTCTCTGGGAAAGTTTGTACATTCATTGTAGGATAAAATGTCATCAGTATGGAATATACACATCTATTACAAATGAAACATTAATAGACATGTCATACCATGACGTGTTTAGTCCGTAAAGTAGCTTAATGCTTTGTTCTTAATTACAGACATGGGAAGCTTCTGGTAGGGGTGCGCTGCCCTTTGTTATGATTCACTTTTTCTCCAGTTTTTTTGTTAGTCAGGGAGACTAGAATTGTAATTTGACTTGGTGCAGATTAGTGTATTTATTTATTATTTAGTGTGGTGTTTGGTTTGTTGTTTTGGCCTTGGCCACCCTGACGTCTTATGCTTCTGTTCAGTTTCTGTAAAACGTTAACTTAATTATTGTTAATAAATGTAGACTTTTCTTTAGTTGTTTGTGCTCATGTGCTACTGTCCCGCTTTCCCCCGGCCTAGACCACAAAAAGGGGTCGTAACAAATGCTGTCTGACGGATTAAAGGAATAGTTCAATCAAAAAAGTACTTATTTTCTATAAATTACACATCAAATGTGCATTAAATCTCCATGAATTCAAGGCTTCATGGGGTGTGTAATTGATAGAAAATAAGTTATTTTTGGGGTGAACTGCTCCTTTAATATCCACTGTCTAAATAATTCAACCTGTTTCATTTTCATACACGTGATTGTGATGGAACATGAGGCAACGGAGGAAAATAAAAATCTATTGAGGAAACAATGTTTCTGTGTATATTATCTGACATGTACAGATAAACCAAAAATAGGACAAGACGACAAATAACAAACTAGCTCACTAGATGGACAAACACTGGAATTATCAACATAACTGGCATTATCTTTGAAGAGAAACATTTTGCTTGGAACTTCCCATTGAATGACTAGAAAAGGGCACTCCGCACTCCAATACATTAGTACCTATAGCTTGCTGAATATAGTCATGTTTCTACTACAGTGACTTTTGTAGCATTTGTGGCGCCCCTATGGGTGTACGTGAAATCACTTTTGGCTCTGTTTTTAGCATGGGACTTCAAATACATACAAATGACTTTTTTCCCCGTCTGCGCCAACTGTCTTTTGAGAAAATAGCCGATCTACAAGCTTACAACGCGTTGTGAGCTTGTAGATCTGCTATGCTTCCCCCAGAACATGAATGCCGGGGTTCAAGTGTTTAAAATGCATAAACCAGGCGTGCTAGAGTCAGGCCAGTGTTGCATATGTATGTAATGCCTCTCAGAGAGAACCTACTGCACCTACTATTGTCATCTGGGAATGCCAGGTGGTTCAAACATATCGGGAAGAGGTTATAAAACACATTTATTATCATACCCGCGGGAACTAGGAGTGCTGGAGGAGCGGCCGCCCCCCTCCCCCAGGAGGTTGAGGACATTACAATGAACGAATGATGGAAATAAAATATTTTTTACTAAATGCCAAAAAATCTCTACATGGGCTGGGGATTTGGGTTGTGCAGTTACCTTGCAATAATGATGTAACTCTAAATATTGAGATATTTTCGACAGTTGCTCCATTGATTAGAAATTGATCCAAATTCCTCATTGCACAGTGGGTCTCAACAATTGTAGCATGTGATTGATGTGAACACATACAAAATTTGTAATGTACAGTCATAACATGACATGGGTCCCCTTGCTGTGATACATACTGTATAGCTACACAGTTGGTTTGTAATGTACAATTGTGAAACCCAACATGATTTTTATTTTATTTAATTTTTTCACAAAAAAACATGATTTTATTTTAATAAATATGTTTCAAGGAAGGCAACCCGACTGAATCCGCAGTAGCCTAAACTAAGTCACTTAATTGGCTGAGGTACAATCAGAAGACTGAGCGACAAAATGATTTATACTGCAAAGACTTTCTCTCTATGCATAGCCTAAACTGATGGTTCCCAGGGGGGTCCCCAAATTATTTCAAGGGGTCCCCAGATGATTAGATAATGATCCAAGTTTTATTAGCCTTTGGTCCTGAGGTTAAACTTTGTAGAAGAGGGCAGGGTGCCAACCTGTAGGACGCCCGCGAGGATCTCATACTCTTTAGTCTCACCGTAAAAACCTTGGCTCAAGTCCACTTTAATGTTTTTTTTATCTCCTAATTGAAAAGGATCATGCTGTTCCCTCCCCTTTTAGTATACTGGCAATCTAGTGTGACTTAGGCAAAATAGGCTTTTTTTGGGCCCAAGTCACATGGTTTTGTGACTAAGTCTGGAGTAAATCAGTAAATCATTTGACCTAAGTCTAAATCTCTTATGTTACATAACTGACTGATATAGTTTTGAACTCAGCCATTAGTTTAGGAAGGTGACGATTGGATCCTCAAATTGTCTGCCAAACCAGCTAACTCTACCAAAGGGGGGTGGAGTTAGCCGATTTTGCTAACGCCAGGCTCCACCCCGTTTTGACCTATACCTCATTGTGAGCTTGGAGGTCCATTCAGCTGTTCTTATCATTGATGAACAAAACCTCCTAACTAACTGTTTTGTTTTTGGAGTTAGCTGGTCAGACAGACAGACAGGCAGACAGACAGACAGACAGACAGACAGACAGACAGACAGACAGACAGACAGACAGACAGACAGACAGACAGACAGACAGACAGACAGACAGACAGACAGACAGACAGACAGACAGACAGACAGACAGACAGACACACACACACACACACACACACACACACACACACACACACACACACACACACACACACACAACACAGCCTTTACAGAGTCACCCTCTCTGTAAAGGCTACATGGGTGTATGATAAACAAAAGGGCAAAGTGTGCATAATGGCTGTACGGGTGATTAAATATACATTTCCATGGAATAACCATCAAAAGCAATATGAAAATTATGTGCAGGTAGGTGTACAACAAGCAATACAGTGGAAGCAGGAGCAGAGAAGGGAATGGTTAGAGGAGGTAAAGCAGAGAGTACATCATTTGGAGGATTTGCTATCAGGAAGACAGTGACTGTCTGAAGAAGAGACTTCACCAAAACACCCAACTCAGAGATCCGAGACACTCTGCTGGCATCCAAAACGTGAGATCACTTTAACCTTGTGTTCATTGTTCACTAGAATAGTTGTTGCTTTAAGAAGCATGTTAAGAAGAGTGGTTTAACATATTTAGTTGTGTCATTGTAATACTCAATCAACTGCACTCAAATTCAGCCATTATGTCTTGCTCTTCCGAACGGATTACAGGGCAAACACAGAGTCTTAAGATGAATGACACACTGGAAAATGGCACCAACTCCTCCATCCCCTTCATATCCTCAGTAGACGACACCGGTCTTGCACTGCAAACTGCTTTCAACTCTATCTACCTCATCCTGAGTCTCCCCACCAACAGCTACGTTGTGTGGCTGATCCTGAGTGGAGCTGGTGGGACGACAGCCTCAGAGTTCTTTTATCTCAACCTGACTGGATCTGTGATCATCGTTTCACTGGCCTGTGTCTTGTACTTTGCATGGCTCTTCACAGGCAACTTAATTTTGTTCATGGTTTATTTATTTTCTGCTGTTTTTTTCCTCTTCTCTGTTCCGTCGTTCCAGTGTTGTATCTGTGTGGAGCGTTACATAGCGGTGGTTCGCCCTGTGGTATTTCTCAGGTACAAAGCTCTTCGGTACAGGGTGGCCTGTTGCTGCGTTGTCTGGCTGATGGCATTTGCATTCAGCTCGTTATATTTGTGGTCACCAACAGTGGTGTATTACACCTTTCTCGCTTTTGTCATTGTGTGCATTTCTGTGGTGTCTTTCTGCTGCTTCTCGGTCCTCAGAGCTCTGAAACAGCCTGGACCAGGAGAAGGACAGAGGGACAGTGGGGAGGGAAACAACATGAAGAGAAGAGCTTTTAGAATTATTCTGATCAGCTTGATAGTAATGGTACTGACTACAATGAGCTATATTCCCTTTGTTCTGACCCAACTACTGAATTATTCCAGCCCAGTTGCTGAATACATCTCATATGCAATAGCCGGGATGTCAGGGCTTGTTCATCCTTTGCTCTACATCCACAAAGCTAGGAAACTGCCATGCTTCAAGGAGCTCTGAAAGCAGGATAGATCACCAGAATATCACCAGACCTGTGTGATATTATGTTTTAAATCGAATCTAAATCTTCCACTATGTCAGAGAAACAAATTAAAATCATACAGCTATTTGTTATGTTGTTGTTCATTAAATTACTCATGGTAGAGAAAACTGTTTTAGAAAATTACATTTTAATTATATGATTATAATGACATTGCAAGTATATATTATTGTTCAGCATACGTAGTTTTTTCATTCATGAAAACACGTTTTTCAGGCTAAATGCATGTGTGTCTAGTGTAGAATTTGATACAGGGTCTGGGAAGGGTGTCCTCCAAGCCATGCTATGACACCAGTTAATACTGTAGCATTTTCCTTTACCAATGTCTGACGGACTAATATCCACTGTCTAAATCATTCAACCTGTTCATACATTAAATACTTTTATTTCATATTTTTTTCATATTCATAAATATGATTTTGATGGAACATGAAGCAACGGGGGAAAATAAAAAAATCTATTGAGGAAACAACATGTTCCTATGTATATTGTCTGAAATGTACAGAGAAAACCAAAACAAATCTTTGAAGAGAAACGTTGCTTGGAGCTTCCCATTGAATGACTATAAAAGGGCACTCCAATACATTAGTTACCTAGCTTGCTGAATACAGTCATGTTTCTGCACCAGTGACATTTCTTTCTCAAATTGTTATTTTTTATCATGTTTTGACACTTGCTTTGGCAATGTAAACATATGTTTTCTTATGCCAATAAAGCTCCTTTGAATTTAAGTGACATTTGTAGGATTTGTGGCGCCCCATATGGGTGTAAGTGAAATCCCTTTTGGCTCTGTGTTGAGCATGGGACTTTTTGACTATTTTACAAAAGACCACTGAGGAATGGGTAGAAGTACAATATGGCACAACACCCACACTGCTGTATCCTTTAAGTATACAAACCTAAAACCAGTGGTGTAAAGTAACTAAGTACATAATCAAGAACTGTATTTATAGGTAACATTTTGAGGTATTTTTTATTTTCTTCAGTATTTACAATTTTCAATACTTTGACTTCTACCCCACTTCATCTCAGAGGCATATATTGTACTTTTACTCCAATTATACGTAGCCTGCGAGTTAGTTCTGGCAGCATACACTCGAGAGGTTACATGCATTGCTCATTCTAAGTGGCTGTTTACAGCGTCATGCAAGATCCATACGTCATACACTGACGTGGCAATCAGCTGTCCAATTGGGCGGGTATTTAAGTTCTCTTGAATCGAGTTTCCATCCGGTTGTGTGTTCTAGCTTGTTGTCATGCGGTGTTTGCTCCCACCACCACCCCAGCACCACCAGTAGGCTCTGCTATTGGTCTGTTCCCCATGGGGGGTTGTTATGTATATCTATCTCACTGCTCTTAATGGTTAATGATGGCTGTATGATTGTGCTGAGCAGGGAGAAAAAATATAGCAGAGCCTGAACGCCAAGATAAAATATTACATCCACACTTGTATTCTCATTCTATTATATGGCTTAAATATATTCGGTCCATAATATCGGTTCAATCTATTCGTGAGTTATCTGACAGAACTAGAATTATATGAAAACTTTAGTTACTAGTTAATTTGTAGATTTTGATTATTATTACAAAACACACTAACCACTTATATATATTTTGGCAATTTGAAAATAGCCAATCTACAAGCTCACAATTTTCAAATGATTTTTTTTAACATTTTGAACTCGTGAAATGGGAAATTCTGCACAATGAGTACTTTTACTTTTGGTACTTTAAGTATATTTTGATGCCGATTCTTTTGTACTTTTACTCAATCACATTTTGAATACGGGACTTCTACTTTTAACCGTATTGATACTTTTACTCACATGTTTTAAGTAAAACATGTGAGTACTTCTTCCACCACTTCAGGCCAGTGTTGGACATGTCCAGTCTGGAGCTGTTGCTGTAGTGTCAGATGTTGTGGCGACAACAATACCAACAACAGCTCCAATGAGTCTTGCTTAAGTGCAAACATGTTGATATCAGGGGAAGAATTGTACATATTGAATCATGCATCCATGGTTAAAGCCGACTGCTTGTTGTTGTAACAAGCAGGAGGAGGTGAATAGAGGTGGGTTCTGCATCATGTACTTTCAGGAAAAAACTAACAAAAGAAAAACTAGAGGGTGGCAACATAAAAGTAAGGCAAGGCAAGTTTATTCGCAGCACATTTCAACAGCAATGCAATTCAAAGTGCTTTACAGAGCACTTTAAAAAGACATTTGAAAACACCAAACATGAAAATAGAAAGAAGCATAAATAAAACAGAAAAAGAAGAGAATAAAATTACAGTGCAGAATAATGTGTCCAATGCATTTAATTTACTCAGTGATTATATTGGAATATAGTCCCCCTGGTGATACGGTTATGCAAATGTGTGTTGTCTGCATAACTATGGTAACATATTGTGTTGTGTTTATAATCATCATCTCATCATCATCATCATTTATTTAACTCAAGACCATGTTCACATGGTAGCCTATGGAGCACAGATTCATACTGTATATAGACAGTATACAATACATAACAATATTCGTACAGACGTAGCAAAAGGCAGCATGCCATGTGTTATTTGAACAGAGGAAGAACGTTTTTCAGAAAAGCACCCAATTTACAAAAAACCTTTGGCTTATCAGATTGAGTTATATCAGTGGTTCTCAACCTGTGGGTGGGGGGCCCCCTGGGAGTCTTTTAAGACCTTTTTAATACTTCAAAAGAAAGAAAAAAGACCATTACTGCATCAAAAATAATCAACAAACTATACTATAAAAACTGGTGAAACAACTGTCTTATAATATAAGAAAAAGGTAAAAATTGTGAAAATAGCAGATCTACAAGCTCTCACATTGCGAGGCGTTGTGAGCTTGTAGAATTCATCTGTGGAACCGAGTCAAACAAAATGTAATGTCTAAACTCCTACAATTCTAAGTGCTTATCAGGGTGGGGGGTCCCCAGTTCAAATATGATTATTTTGGGGGGTCAAGGTCTGAAAAGGTTGAAAACCATTGAGTTATATAGTACTTTGGCAGATATTTCTGTCTAAAATTCATAATGGTAATACTGTATTCTTGCACTCAAACAAACCTCATCCCCAACTCGGTTGTCGTTGCATAAATTGCATAACCTCTGACTTCTTTCCAGCCCACAACAGGTATTCTTCTAACTTAAACTCTTGTTTGAACTCATAAATGTCATATGATGTCATACTATCAATGTCATACGTAATGGTAATACTGTATTCTTGCACTCAAACAAACCTCATCCCCAACTCGGTTGTCGTTGCATAAATTGCATAACCTCTGACTTCTTTCCAGCCCACAACAGGTATTCTTCTAACTTAAACTCTTGTTTGAACTCATAAATGTCATATGATGTCATACTATCAATGTCATACGTTGCGACTTTTGCAAGAACTGATCTTTCAACCTCTGTTCAACAGTTAGTTGCAACCAGTCAATGGTATTACATTTCTGTGTCAACCAAAGGTACACCGACCACAGACATCCAGTATCTGCTTTGAGACCCATGGTGACACATACATCTGTGTTAAACAGGTAAAGCAGACAGTTGTATATTATTCGGCTCAATTTACTCTCTTTGCCCTCAATCAACCGATAAGCTGATAAGTCTCTTTTTAACTACTGTAAAATACAAGCTGTATTGTAAATACAGCTCACCATACACCATATTACTATAGGTAGTTGGATGTACTTGAGGAACTTAAAGGGATAGTTCACCCCCAAAATAACTTTTGGTCTGCGCCAGGCCGAAAGGCATGGCGAGAGTATGTTTTGCACCCTGTCCGTCCGTGTGTGTGTGTGTGTGTGTGTGTGTGTGTGTGTGTGTGTGTGTGTGTGTGTGTCTGTCTGTGAACAGCTAATCTCTGGCACCGTTGGCCCGGCCACTGCAAAACTGTGCGCACACACTCCCTGGATGCCAAAGCCAAACCTCTGCCCCAACTTTTTCAGATTGGCATGTTATAGCGCCAGCAGGAGGCCCATTTGTGCAAAACACATTTTTGGATATCACTCCTACAGATTTTGTCCAAACCTCACGCAAATCAGTACACAGTATCTCTATAGTCATGTAATAAACACGGATCTGTCCGATTTTCCATATTCCATCCTGATTGGCTAAGTTGGCTGTTTTGAACAAAATGCCTCAAATCATCAACACAGCATGCGATTTCCGTAAAATGTTGCACGCACATTACCACTAAACTTGGCAAAAACACTGCAGGGTCTGCCATCAGTCGGCCCCTGGTGTGCCTGTGGTCACAACAGGGGCCACGTGTGGCCACAGGCCTACTGCTGCTCCAATCTGCACCGAATGTGCCGCAAACAATGTTCAGGGGCTGGCGATGACAATAGTCACACCAGGGACCACGTCAGGGGTCCCTGGCAGCCAAAGGCACAGCTTTGCTCCAATCCCCAAAAATCCCCACAAATGCTGTTCAGGTGTCTGCCATGAGAACAGTCACACCAAAAAAGACTACATTGTACACATATGGGGCGTTACTGCAGTGTTACAGTAGTATAACAGTTCAAATGGCCATAACGCTGCAACCATTGCTCTGATCAGCGCAGTATAGGACTGGATTAGAGGGCTGCATATCGGTCTGAAAATATAGTTCCAAAAACATTGGGATGCCGTTTAACATAAAAACAGAATACAATGATTTGCAATTCAAAACTATATTCAATTTAATACTTACAAAGACAATATATTTAATGTTTAAACTGATAAACTTTTTTTATACACAAATTTGATGCATGAAACTTGTGTCAAAAAGTTCGGCATGTTTACCACTGTGTTACATCCCCTTTTCTTTAAATAACACTCAGGAACTGAGCACATGAATTGTTGATGTTTTGAGAGAGGAATTCTGTCCCATTCTTGCTTGCTAGGACTTCACTTGCTCAATGGTCTGAGGCCTCCATTGTCATATTTCAACCCGATCTCACACAACATACAGTAGGTGAAATAGCACAGATGTCATTCCGTACATAGACGACTAGAAAACCTGAAAAACTGTGCATAGCCACCTCATATCCCCTCCACTGACTTTACCATGTCGGAGGCGCGCAGTCTCAAGCGAACTGAGCCACGTGAAGCACCACCGAGCGAGCTAAAGCGAGCGAGTTGCCGTGCTGAACGTTGCGACGTTCGCTGGAGCCTACTCAGCACCGTTTGAGTTATATACCGATAGGCACCGAATCGTAAATCATGTTGTGGGGACTGCTCTGCTTCCGGGTTTCACAGTGGGATTTGCGGCTCATATGCACAGCTTTTCGGGTTTTCTTGTCGTCTATTTACAGAATTTTCATTCCGTGCTATTTCACCTATGTTGTGTGAGATCAGGCTGGTTGTAACAGTGCAGAATATGGCTCGGCATTGTCTTGCTGAAATAAGCAGGGACGTCCCTGAAAAAAGCCCTTGTCTGGAGGCAGCAGATGTTGCTCAAAAACCTGTATGTACCTTTCAGCATTAATGGTACCTTCACAGATGGGGAAGTTACCCATACCATGGGCATTAATACAACCCCATACTATCACATGATGGTGGCTTTTGAACTTTGCACTGATAACAATCTGGATGGTCCTTTTCCTCTTAAGACAAGATCGGACACAACGTCAGTCCATCTTAGATGAGCTCAGGCCCAGAGAAGTCGGCGGCATTTCTGGATGTTATTGATGTTCGGCTTTCTCTTTGTAAGGTAGTCTTAATTTTCACTTGTAGATGTAACAAAGTACTGCGTTAACTAACAATGGTTTTCCAAAGTGTTCCCGAGCCCATACAGTAGTAGTAGTCAGTTTTTAATGCAGTGCCACTTGAGGGATCAAAGGTCACGGGCATTCAATGTTGGTTTTTAGCCTTGCCCCTACACAGAACTTTCTGTATTGAGATTTCTCCAGATTTTTTATAATCTTTTGATGATATTATGAACTGTAGATGGTAAAAGCTCTAAATTCTTTCTTTTCTTAGCAAATTTGACTATTTGCCCGCACAGCTGTTCACAAACTGGTGAACTTCACTGCTTGTGACTGACTGCGCCTTTCAGCGTGTTCCTTTTACAACCAGTCATGACACTATCACCTGTTTCCAATTAACCTTGTTAATCGTTTTTTGAGCATTCAAATCCTTAACTTTCCTGGTTCCTTATGCTGCCCCTGTCCCAACTTTTTTGAAAGATGTTGCTGGCATCAAATTCAGAATAAGCATATATTTACAAAGATCAATACATTTGGCACGGCAAAACATTACATGACTTTGCACTGTTTTTGTTTAAATGTATGTCTAAAACGTATTCGCAAATCAACAGATTTGAGGTGTATGAATCAGTTCAGTACTGTGGCAGACAGTCCCATCCAGGTGGCAACTGATTAACCAGTGCAAGCTGGTCAGTCACCTTCTCTGTTCTTTCATTCATCAACCCTTAACCCAGGGCACACAAAGGCCACATGGGATAAACAAATTATAACCACATTGTTGTTGCCTGTGGTTATCCAATATGAAAGGCTGATGAAACCCTGCCAAAGTTTAGATAGCGACTGTCCAGGTGATCAAATATATATTTCCATAGATTATCTGTGTAGGTGTACAACAAGCAGTGGAAGGAGGAGGAGGGTAGGGAATGGTTAGAAGAGGTAAAAAAGAGAGTACTTCAATTGGAGGATGAGATATCAGAAAGACAGTGACAGTCTGAAGAAGAGACTTCACCAAAACATCCAACTCAGAGATCTGAGAGTACACTCTGCTGGCATCCAAAACGTGAGATAACTTTAACCTTGTGTTCATTGTTCATTAGAATAGTTGTTGTTTTCAGAAGAATGTTGAGAAGAGTTGTTTAAAATGTTTAGTTGTCTCATCGTTATATTCAGTTAACTGCACTAAAAAACATTATGTCTTGCTCTTCTGAACCGGTTACAGGGCAAACACAGAGCCTTAAGATGAACGACACACTGGAAAATGGCACCAACTCCTCCATCCCCTTCATATCCTCAGAAGACGACAACGAACTGGCACTACGAACTGCTATCAACTCTATCTACCTCACCCTGGCAGCTCTATTCAGGGTGAAATTTGAACAAACCACTAATTACGGATTTCGGACTAGGCAAGAGGCGTTTCCCCGCAAAATTCGGTATTCTATGGCACCCCCCTGACCCGCCAAACACCTGAGCTACCCGTTACATTATGCATAGGTGTGGTTTGGGCGTTACAATGATAAAACCAATCACTGTGCCAGAAGCCATTGCCTTTAAGAGAAGACTGCGCTAGCCGTCATCCCCGATCCAATATATGCTCTAGCCTATCTACCTGTCTGCACTGTTGCCTGGTCTGATTATTATAAGCCACACTGGGCTTGTTTTCCTTCTTTATTTTTATTTTATCCAAATACATTTTTATATTAATTTGTAGCCTATTGTGTTCACAATAAGCTTGTCATATTAGTCAGATCCGGAATAGTATATGAAAGCCATTTAAAATATGTATACTATTGGTACACACCGGCTGCTCCCAAATAATTAATTACATCATGTTGCGACAACGCTCCTATGTGGTACACAGACAAACAGTAGCACATGGGTATAATAAATTGGACAGTTTTAGGAAAGGTCTATAGCCTATGTAACTCACGTTGGCTGTTATCGTTCTATTTCCACCATTCTAATGGATTCCAGGGGTGTGTAAACATCTCTGAAGTTGCTCCATAGTTCCCTCTGAAGTGACGCAGTTAAAGTTAACTTACATCCATATTGTCCCCGTTATCTTTCATCATCCACCTTTGTTCAGTAATCCCGAACAGAGCTAAACTTTAAGTTTACATCAATCAAAGCCTCTCAAACCCAGACACATTGCTGCGATGCGTATGTGCGTCGCCTACCTACCCAAAATAACAGACATACAAGCTATCAACGGCGCTGCGTCATGTCTGTCAACAGCTTATAGATCTGTTATTTTGGACAGCATGAGGCGTGCGCGCGCCACGGAGTAGCCTAACAAACCAAAAACATTACATTACGTGGTCAACAACATACTAGACATGTAACTTGCTTGGAGCTTTTAATGCAGTGGTTCTCAACCTGTGGGTCGAGACCACAATGGAGCACCCAACGCCTGGCGAGCTTGTAGATCTGCTATTTTCACAATATTTATCTGTGGAACCGAGTCAAACAAAATGGGGGGGTCCCCAGTTCAAATATGGTTATTTTGGGGGGTCATGAACGTAGCGTTTACGTGGGGAATATAATAATAATATAATATATATAATATATAATATAATATTCACCCGCAACATGGGTTTAACGAGACAGCAGCCAAAATGAAAATCACACTATAGATGATCCATCATCTAAAAAAAAAAAAAAATGTAAGCGCTTAAGATTTTAGCCCAAACCCAACGGGACCCGACCCGGCCCGTCGGCACCGGCTGGGCCGGGTCTACGTTTTTTTTACATCCAAATAAATTCATATATTAATTAATTTGTAGCGTATTGTGTTCACAATAAGCTTGTCATATTAGTCAGATCCCCAAGAGTATATGAAAGCCATTTAAAATAGTTATATATTCTTACACAGCTGATGCCAAATAATTAATCAACAGGGCAGCGCAACGCAAAAGTAGGCTAGGTCAAATCAATCACTGTCTTGTCATGACGCAGCAGCAGAGAGGCCCCTTTAAAGTTTAAACCATAACATGACATAAATAATGGATCTTCAGAGCTTTCTTCATGTCTTTTTCACCTCAAAGTAAATGTTGGATTATTTCTTCAAATGATAGCACAGTCAGCGGCCAGTAGAAGGTAACATTGGATGTGATTTCTCCATTGCAAAAATGATTACGGTTATTCTATGAAACATATATTTCATAGAATAACCATAATCATTTTTAAAATGGTTATGGGGCAGTGTATATATTTATATAGCCCTATTTGCTCCAAGCTGTTTTTTAAATAAAATATAGACTGTTGGAATAGGGTAGAAGGACTCCTGTTCTTAACGAATTACCAAGATTTAATGAGAAATAAGGCTTCTTTAAAAAAATGACTGACGGGCTGGGCTGGGTCTAATTTGTCAATTATTAGTCGAGCCGGGCTGAAATATTTAGGGGATATGAAAGCTCTAGTTAGTAGTTTGAAGTGCTCATGTGGCCTTATAGTTGCTTCTTTTTGTTTTCATAGACCTGCGGACTGCGGTTGCTTATTTCTCGCCAAGGCTGGCAACACGGCTCATGGTCCAACGCACAAAGCCATTGTAGTGTCTGTGTGCACTTGACGGGTGATTTTATAAACCAGCGGGTGGTATTAGATTCCACTATCCCCCCCCCGAAATCCGTACCCATGTGTGTCTGTAGAATTGCAATGTGGGGGATATAGCAACAACACGCCCACGGGCACACCTCCATGCGCAAATAACGGTGTCGGCATAATGGTGACGGGTAGAGCAGGTGCTAGAATAACCTATTGGGGCGGCGCAGGTCCATTATCCGGATTTAACGTGGTTTAGAGGGGGAGAAAACTGCCACAGAATCTCCCCACCAACAGCTACGTTGTGTGGCTGATCCTGAGTGGAGCTGGTGGGACGATAGCCTCAGAGTTCTTTTATCTCAACTTGACTGCATATGCGGTCATCTTTTCCCTGACCAATGTCTTCTACTTTGCATGGCTCTTCACACGCAACTTGATTTTTTAAATGGTTTGTTACTTTGCTTTTTTCATTTTCTTCTTCTCTGTTCCGTCGTTCCAGTGTTGTATCTGTGTGGAGCGTTACATAGCGGTGGTTCACCCTGTGGTATTTCTCAGGTACAAAGCTCTTCGGTACAGGGTGGGCTGTTGCTGTGTTGTCTGGCTGATGGTGCTTGCCTTCAGCTCGTTGTATTTTTGGTCACCAACAGTGGTGTCATACATCTTACTGGGCTTTGCCATTGTGTGCATTTCTGTGGTGTCTTTCTGCTGCTTCTCGGTCCTCAGAGCTCTGAAACAGCCTGGACCAGGAGAAGGACAGAGGGACAGTGGGGAGGGAAACAACATGAAGAGAAGGGCTTTTAAAATTATTCTGATCAGCTTGATAGTAATGGTACTGACTACAATGTGCTATATTCCCTTTGTTCTGACCAAACTACTGAATTATTCCAGCCCAGTTGCTGAACACATCACATATACAATAGCCTTTATACCAATGTTTGTTCATCCTTTGATCTACATTCACAAAGCTGGGAAACTGCCATGCTTCAAGGGGCTCTGCAAGCAGGATAGATCTCTTACCAGACCTGTGTGTAATGTTATATTTTAAATGTAATCTAAAACGTTCACTGTGTTAGAGAAACGTATTAAATGTATTCAGCTATTTGTTATGTCGTTGTTATTGAATTATTCATGGTAGAGAATACAATTATAGATTATTATAATTACAATGTAAAAATATATTTTTGTTAATCATAAGTATAGGTTTTTTTATTCATAAAAACAAACTGTTTCTCAGGCTAAATGCATGTGTGTTTAATAATTACAAGTAAAAGTGTACAAAAGCTGAAATTAGCACTCCTCAAGTTGAATCTTATAGCAGGTGATTTGACATCACTTTATCTGAAATGATTGTTAGTGAATATTGAAATATCAGATCATCTGTGTTCTATGTCTACTGATCAGGGGTCGATCAAATGGTTATAGCTTGCAGGTGGTTACGTTTAGACATGGCCATGGGTTTGATGTGGTTTAATTACTTTATTAAGGGCTATAGTGTAGAGTTTGGTACAGGATCCACCAATCAGAATAAAGTTATGTTATGGTTATGAAATTGGGGCCGTAGGTTGTGTGGGTGCCTTCTCTTTATTTTTCCCCTGCAGTGCTAAAGGTGATTGAAGGCGGAGTGACAGCACCTTGTTGTCATTCATTGCCAATCAGCCAGCAGCCAGCATAGAATTCTGGGAGATGCTCCACTTCACTCCCCAATCCATCCTTAACCAAATGAGCTGAACTCTCATTGCCATACCTGGCTTTTTGCCATATTGCAATGCTTAGTGCATATTTGTTTATTTGTTTGTGTATTTTCACTTTCAACAGAATTAAAAAATGATGCACAAAGAATCAGTAAAAATGTTAAGGAGAATGCCTAAAAAAGCAGTGCTTGAGAAGTGGCATTCTCCGGGAATGCTTGTACATTAATTGTAGGGATACGTATCAATATGGAATATACACATATATTACCAATAAAACATTAATAGACATGTCATACCATGACATGCTTAAAGTAGCTTTATGCTGTGTGCTTTAGTACATACATGGGAAGCTTCTGGTAGGGTGCTGTCCTTTGTTTTGATTCACTTTTTCTCCTGTTTTTGTGTTGGGTTGGTCAGGGAGACTAGAATTGTAATTTGACTCGCATATTAGTGTATTTATTTATTATTCAGTGTGGTCTTTGGTTTGTTGTTTTGGCCTTGGCCACCCTGACGTCTTATGCTTCTATTGAGTTTCTGTAAACCTTAACTTCATTATTGGTAAATGGTAATAAATGTGTACTTTTCTTTAATTGTTAATGCTCATCAAAGTTAAAATCATGTGTTACTGCCCTGTTTTTCCCTAGACCACAAAAATGGGTCGTAACAAATGCTGTCTGACGGATTAATATCCACTGTATAAATTATTTAACCTGTTTTTGCGTGATGTGATTACAATGGAACATGAAGCAATGGAGGAAAATAAAAATCTATTGAGGAAACAATATGTTGCTGTGTATATTGTCTGAAATGTACAATGAACAAAAAACGGGACAAGACAATGAACAACACAAACTAGCTCATTAGACACTGGAATTATAAACATAACTGGAATTATCTTTGAAGAGAAACATTACTTGGAGTTTCCCTTTGAATGACTAGAAAAGGGCACTCCAATACATTAGTACCTAGCTTGCTGAATATAGTCATGTTTCTGCTACAGTGAGATTTGTGGCGCCCTCTATGGGCATAAGTGAAATCACTTTTGCCTCTGTGTTGAGCATGGGATTTTAATGATACAAATGACTTGTTTTCCATCTGCACCAAATGCCTTAAGAGAAAATGGCCGATCTACAAGCTCACAACTTGTCAACGCGTTGTGAGCTTGTAGATCTGATGTGCTCCCCCCAGAATATGAATGCTGGGGTTCAAGTGTTTAAAATGCATAAACTAAACCAGGCATGCTAGAGTCAGGCCAGTGTTAGTGTCATCTGGGAATCCACAAAAGACCAACATGATATGTTTGAACCACCATATCTTCAAAACTGGTGGGTCAAACTGCACAACCAACATGTCAATTTGTAGCTATGATTCCTTGCTTTCATATTCTGTTTGTCGTGCTGGGTCACATATTGGGAAGAGGTAATAAAACACAAGATATTATCAGACTTATCGTTGTAATAATAATTTGCTTCAATCTGCTTCAATTACAGCCAAAATATATCTACATGGGCTGGGGGAAAGATATTTAGAGTTATTTAGAGTTAAAGCACAATGACACTTTGGTAGAGATTTGGGTTGTGCAGTTACCTTACAATGATGCACAGTAACTCTGAATATTGGTGAGATACATTCAATAGCTGCTCCAGTGATTAGAAATTGATCTAAATTCCTCACAGTGAAACAGGTCTCAACAATTGTAGCATGTGAACACACAAATACAAATGTTCACATGCTGTTATGTAAGTCTATAACACTACATGGCTCACCTTGCTGTGATACATACACTGTAGCTACACTGTTGATTTGTAATGTATTAAATTGTGAAACCCAACATAATTAAAAAATATATATATATATTTCAAGGAAGGCAACCCGACTGAATCCTCAGTAAACTAAGTCACTTGGCTGAGGTACAATCAGAAGACTGAGAGACAAAATGATTTATACTGCAAAGACACTCTCTCTCTCTCTCTCTCTCTCTCTCTCTCTCTCTCTCTCTCTGCATGGCCTAAATGCTCACATACACACCTGCCTGCTACCTTGCAACGACAATGGTTTCATGTGACACAGAACTTTGCCAGTCCTTGAGTTCAATTGTCTTCTTTCAATCTGACATGAATGCAATTACAGCTATACTCAAAACTTCTTTAACGTGTCCGAAAGATCATTACTTTGAGTTAACGTTATTGTTTTATTGCATACTTTATTGGATTGTTTCAATTGTGGTCCAACACTCTTGAACAACTGGACAAAAAACAACAACAGTGCAATAGAAACAACTACACAAAAATATAGAAAATCTAAATATACAGATTCATGATAGTGACATAAAGGGGAGTGGGGGGGCTATTATACGGCGCATGGAGGATGTCACTCACAGGGAGTGAGTCGTTTACCACCCTGGGGGGGGGGAGGCCATGCAGGGGAACACATTAGTCTATGTCCAACTTGGTTGGTTGAGTCATTCTTTTATGTCAGCCTTAAACCTTAATGGGGAAGTTCAAACTTTCAGGGCTGTTGGTAGAGCATTCCATTGTGTTGTGACTGCGTAGTAGAATGCATTTTCACCGTTTTACAGGATAAGATAAAAAAAAGTAAAAAGTAAAACAAAACAAGAGAAGAACACTTGCAATCCTAAATTCAACCACTCATTGACAGTAGTAGCTAGTACATTGATGGATCTCAGGAAGTTCAGTCATCAACATGTGGCTTGGTGTGTGACTGTAGAGGCGTTTAAACAAAACTACATCGCAGCAAAGGGGTCTTTAGCAGGAACATAATGTGGTGTAGTTGAGTCTGAAAGCTCAACAGTGAAATCACACCTGAAAGGTTTGGGTGCATCCCACATAGGCTCTAATGCCTAACAGCGAGTGCCCGGTTCGATTCCTTGGCCGGCCGGACCGTTTGCTCATGTACTCTCTTTCCCCCATTTCCTGTCTTTCTCTCACTGCTGAGTGACTACCAATAAGGCAGTACAAAAAAAATCTTGACCTGAGGCAGATGTTTTTGGCCGATTACTTGTACACTTTTAGAGCCAAAATTAAATTAGGTCGGGAAGGGTCCCTGACCCGGTTTAATTTTGGCTTGATAAAAGTCAATTCATACTACTGTGGCTCGCACTCACGGGTCGCGCCGAAGTCGCTTGTAAATACCGGGGGTCCTTTGTGGCCGTACACTGAGCTCCTCAGAGCGGATACATCTGCTTCTCGCTGCCGGTGCACGCTGACCAGCAAGGGGGTGAAATTGAGAGAGAAACACTTTGCTGGACTGTGTCGCAGCTTGTTTCTAAACAAGCTATTCATTTTAGCCGATAAATATGTCCCGTAGTTGTTCAGTATAGATTAATATTACATATACAGCCTCTGTCTTCAAATCCGCACTTCCTACAGGGACGTTACACCCTTGGGAGACCCAGAGAGCAAAAAGACTAATCGATTTTTATCATTTAAATAAATATGCATACAAACTGCTTCACTTGAACAACGTTGGTGTAATTAGAGATTCAATAGAAGGGTACGTTTTACACAGATTCCACGATGGTCGGAACGGCTCTGTGTGTGTGTGTGCGTGTGCGTGTGTGTGTGTGTGAGAGAGATTTCAAACGCGGCTTGTTCGGGTCATTTGGTAGCAGCACTGCTGCCTGGAAGTGGAACAGTTGGTTAAATTAATATCTGGATATTGCGACCGTGACACGATGTGGGGAAATTGTGACAGAGGTATATGGAGGTTTTCCCTTTCTAGCGATAGGTTGTGTTTACATTTTGAATGGTCACTAACTAACTATAGATTTCAGAGATATTTGGCTTGTGTGTCTCTTCCAAACTGGCTTCACTGCTGACATGCCGACATTTGTTCGGGATGTCACAACGTCTCTGCCGCACCGAACAGCCGAAATTAGGACGGGTACCGCCCCCAAAATGATATGTATTTGGCCACAGATCTGAAAATGTTTTGTGCCAGGGTACATTTACTCAAGTAATGTAGGCCTACTTAAGTAAAATGTTTACTTTACTTACTTATTTACTTACTTTCCAATTTTCAATGCTTTTACTTCTACTCCACTACACTATGTCTCATAGATATAACTATTGTACTTTTACTCCACTACAATGATTTGAAAACTTTAGTTACTATAGTTACTTTAGTTACTATAGTAGATTTTGATTATTATTACAAAACAAACATTTACCACTTCAGCCCTATTTAAACTTTGGCTATTTTCAAAGGATTTTTATACATTTCAGACATATGCTAACTTGTGAAACATTCTGCATGATGAGTACTTCTACTTTTGATACTTTAAGTACATTTTGATGCCAATACTTTTGTAATTTTACTCAAGTAAATTTTGATTACCAGAGTTTTTCTACACTGCGGTATTGATACTTTTACTTAAGTAAAACAATGTCAATACTTCTTCCACCACTGCAGTCCATCCAGGACATGTCCAGTCTGGAGCTGTTGCTGTCATAGATATATATAAAGGCTAGATGGCTCAAGGGGGCGTCGCAAGCGTAGCTCAACCGCGGCCATCTTGAAACAGTCATTCATAACATTATGTCTATGGTGCATATACTATAACCATAGCGTGCTCAATTTTCATCCGATTTTCAAACGGTTTGGTGTGTTGTAAACACCAAAGGCGTAGTTATGATACTGCATATTTATAATTATAATCAGGGTTTTTTTTTTAATATAAAATTAAGTATGCAGTATCATAACTACATCTTTGGTGTTTACAACACACCAAACCGTTTACAAATCGGATGAAAATTGAGCACGCTATGGTTATTTCAAAGTATATGCACCATAGACATAATGTTATGAATGACCTTCCCAAGATGGCCGCCATGTGGCAACGTCGTACTCCATTGGCCAGCAGCACGGGTGAGTCATCTAGCCTTTATATATATCTATGGTTGCTGTAGTGTCAGATGTTGTGGCGACAAAAATAACAACAACAGCTCCAATGAGTCATGCTTCAGTGCAAACATGTTGATGTCGGGGGCAGAATTTTACATATTGACATGCATCCATGGTCAAAGCTGCCTGTTGTTGTTTTTCTGGCAGGTGGTGAATAGAGGTGGGTTCTGCATCATGGAGCACACACCAATAACAGAGACGTCATTTCAGAAAAATAAACTAGATGGTGGCTAAATAAAATTAAGGCTAATTTATTTGCAGCACATTTCAACAACAATGAAATTCAAAGTGCTTTAAATAAAATATCAAGCGATAAAGGAAGGGTAAGTGATATTTTCTGGTTAAAATCAAAAAAGTGTTTTGTTAAAAGGTTAAATCACAATTTTCTGATAGTAATCACTAATATACTGTGTAGAGAGTTTGTTCAGTAACAGGAGACTCCCTGTCTCTCCAGCTCTTTAAACAGATGATTCATTTTAAAGTGGGTTGCTTATCTTCAGCCAATCAGGAGAGAGTACCCATTTAACTGGTGGCTTACTGGCTTCACAATGTTGTGTGCTGGGTGTGAGTCATCATGTACTGGAGTTCGCCATGTGATGAGGCTCTCGTCAGAGCATACATGTGGGAGAAAAGGCTGAATCGTTTTTCTCACAGCACAGAAAGACAACTGATATTAGATACATGTAATCCATGTATTTGTGTATGTGACTTTGTTATGGTACAGTACAGTCCAGTATGGTACTGTATGACAGGAGATGCAGGCACAGTGTTTTGCCTTCCAGGTCTTATTTTGAAGTATTTTTTGGTGTGCTTTTTCACCCTTCTCCCCATGTGATTGCATCACCTGCGTGATTTATACTATATTTAATAAATACCCTTTTTTTTTTTTGGTTTTCAAATATGTTTTTGACACAGAATCAAGTGTTTTATAGTCATGATTCACCAGGAGCCTGGATGGCTTGGTTCCAGGCTCGTTAGGGGCAATGTATATAAATATCTTTGGAAATCTGAATGGGTTTTCTATCTGTGGCCGCCACTGATATGCCCTATACTGGCAGGACATAAATAATATTTTTTTATAAAGGAAGCCATGGGGCCATATAAAATCTGCCCTCGTGCCACAGTTGTCCAACTTGTCCCCGGGCCGGACTTTGGACACAGTGGGTTGCACAGTGCTGGTCAGCAGACTGTGAGCCTGCTTCCAAATAAACTGATAACACTCAGAGTGAACAGACAATCTATGGACAAAGATCATCAGAACAAAAGCATTGAGAGCATAATTACAACACATGGATTTCATTATTTTAAAGGTTTAATGACATTCACTTTTACACCACATTCAAAGTCTTTGTCCTGGTCCTTCAAAAGTGTACAAAAAGTTTTAAGTGAAAATTTCATTCCAGTGATCCATGGCAGGTGTTTTTCTCTCACATTTCTAAAGCCTTTTCAACTGCAATGAAAAAACAAATCTTTGCCTGCGGGTGTCGCTGGTGAGGGATTTTGCCTGTCAATCATCGCCTCTGCTCCGCCCCCCCCCAAAGGAAAGGATAGGGGAGGGGAGGGGCGAGGAGGAGAGTGGGCGGGATTAATCGACTGTGACCTCACTGTCGAAGGGCCAAGCTCAGATTACTTTTCAGCCTAATTATTCACAAAACCCCAGACCACAGAAAATCCACTGAATGTTCTAAGTTCAGGTTTTTTGGGTGTAATTGAGGTCATAAAACCCCAAATAAAACATTGAAAATAAAAAAAGTGAAAATGAATGTCATGAGACCTTTAATGCTATATTAAGCATTGCAAATTACTTTTATATACTCTCAATCTTTTTCCAAAGGAGGTTCAAGACAAATGTCCTCTGGGCTGTTTTCTGTGTTTCCTTATTTTTAGACTGGTCATTTAAGCTGAAAAAGTGTCCCTTATACATTTTATATATAAGTATACATTTAAAAAATATATATATATCAGTATTACATTTATTTATTTTATATATCAGTATTACATTTTTTTTATTTTATATAAGTTTTACATTTATTTGTGTAGGTGGGCCCTGACCATGTTGACACCCTGGGCCTTGACTTACAAAAGGTCTACATCACTGTTTCTCAACCTCTGGTCTGTAACTTTGAGAGTGTACAAATGGAACCATTTATTTTTTTAATCTTTGGGATCCCAATCTACACTGTAAAATCTTACACCAAGCTATCACTGCACAAGAGAATCGTCACCCGGATTGCGCAATCATTTGCTTAGGTAACTTCAACCGGAATGATCTAAAAACGTTTTTTCCTAAATTCCACCAGCATGTCACCTGCAGAACCCTGATGTCATCAGTATATGCCCATATAATGGCATGCCCATATATGGGCATATTGGATCGCCGGTTCTGGACAACTGGATATCTGAACCACTCGGCACCGGACTCTGCACTACCTTGAGTCCTTGCCGCTGCGCCCAAATATGCACATGAGTCATGACCATAATAATAATAATATTATAATAATATGGACATAGCGGTCGGATCTGTGGCTCTGGAAAACCGGATCCCAATATATGCCTATGTATGGATGTATCAGGTTTGTTTATGGTTATGTCTGAGTCATAGTGACGTGGCCGTGGTCCTGCCTATAGGGGCGTATCAGCTTTGTTTTATGGTTATGTCTGAGTCATAGTGACGTGGCTGTGGTCCCGCCTATATATGGGCGTATCAGCTTTGTTTATGGTTATGTCTGAGTCAGAGTGACGCCCGTCCGCACTCCCATTAGCCAATTTTAATATAGGATCAATGTCTATGAATGGTCTTCACAAATGGAGACACACTGAAATGGATTGCACCAGTAAACACATGAATGCACTTTTTATGGTGGAGACTCAGTACAAGTACAGACAGTTCGAAGTGCACAAACAGAAGGAAAAGTACGAGAACATGCCGTGTCATTCCATTTAGTTACACCGTTTGTAACACAGTTTTCAATTCTAGCACCATTAGGCTGAGTGTCATACCACGAGGTTTGATTGATTGATTGAATATTTTATTAGGCAAAAAATGTAAAACAGCACAGTTACATTTAAAATACTTTGTCTAACAGGTCCGTACATAAAAGTCCTTGCGGACTTGTTTCCAATGTGGGCCTTGGTATTCAATTCATATACATATATAGTGGCACCACAGTTCGAATATCATTACAAAAAAAACAGCAAAAAATATATCATTATGTACAACAAAAAAATAAAAAAGTAAAAAAGAGGGGGAAAATGATATGTACAAGAACAGGGGGGGGGGTCTGCTGTCTAACGGGAAAATGGTACTACCTCCTCCTTTGGCCACCTGAAAGGTGCTTTTTTAAGGCTCTTTTAAATGAGCCCAGCGAACTGCATGTTTTGAGGGATGGAGTTAGACTATTCCAATCCTGGGTGGCAGTGCTGTAGAAGGAGAATTTGCCCATGTTTGTTTTATGGGTGGGTGGTACCAAATTGTTGTTAACGCTCCCTCTGGTATTGTGACTGTGGGTGTCGCTAACCTTTTGGAGGTATTTACTCAAATATGCGGGAATAGGGGGCATATCGGGCAAATTTGCATTTACAATTTTGAAGGCCAGTCCCATTTTTAGTTGTTTAACCCTGTCTTCCACCCTGAGCCAGCCTAGGCTGGCAAAATGGGTGGGAGAAAGGTGGGTCATGGGCCCCAATCCGAGGAGAAGCCGAATCAGTTTGTTTTGGGAGGTTTGAAGCTTGGTCTTCAGTGACACTGAGGTGTTGGAGTACCAGGAGGTGCAAGCATAGTCAAAAAGTGGTTGAATCAGGGCCCCAGAGAGGGTCCTGAGGGCCTGAGGGTTGACAAAAGAGGAAACTCTGCCCATAAATTTGGTTCTCTGGTTAACTCTTTTGACCACCTTTGTAGCCATGCTTTCACCTGTCAGGTATTTGTCAAGGATACAACCCAAATAGGTAATCTCTTCTCTGCTAGAGATAATTGTGCCGTCGACTTTGACCTTGAAATCATTTACATCCATCTGTCTGAGGGAATGTTTGGTCCCAAAGAGAATGGATTCAGTTTTTCCAAGATGTAGTGACAGTTTGTTATCGGTAAGCCAAGTGCGGATTTTTGAGAGTTCGGAGCTGAGCGCCTCCTCAACTTGCAACTTGTCCTCTCCCGAGATCAGGAGTGCCGAGTCATCAGCGAACAGGAACAATTTGCAGTTACAGGCAGCATTCATGTCGTTAATGTATAGAAGAAACAGTAACGGCCCTAGAATGCTACCCTGAGGAACCCCACAGCTCACCGGGAGGGATGAGGACATGGTTCCGTTGATGTCAACCACTTGTTCTCTTCCCTCCAGGTAAGATCTCATCCAGTTTAGTGATGTGCAGTCAAAACCAATCGCCCTCAGCTTATAAAGTAAAATTGAATGGTTTACAGTGTCGAACGCTTTTTGGAGGTCCAACATGACCATGCCGCAGTATTTGCCTGCGTCTACCTCACGTTTGATGTAGTCGGTCAGATACAGTAGGCATGTGTCAGTGGAATGGGAGGTTCTGAAGCCCGATTGGAATTCAAACAACAGTTTATGCTCGCTGAGGTAGCTGTTGATTTGTTCTTGAATTAATCGCTCTACAACCTTTGAGATGGAACAAAGGATGGAAACAGGCCTATAGTTGCCAGGTTCTAATTTGCTTCCTTTTTTATGCAGAGGGATTACTCTCGCCAACTTGAAATCCTGTGGGACGTGACACTGGCTGATGGATAGGTTTGTGATTTGGGCTACTATGGGGGCAATAGCAGTAGCTGCGTCTCTGAGGAATCTGGTGGGGATATTGTCAAGGCCTGTGGCCTTGTTTGGCTGGAGGGCGAGTAGTTTTTTCCGCACATCATCAGCATTTACTGGTTTGAATGAAAAAGGAGTCTTTTTTAGCCCCTAGTTTGACATAGTGAGCATGGATGTGGTCAGAGCCGTACAAACCTGAATGCTGAGGAAGTTTGCTTACCAACTGGGTTGCAATGGTGGTAAAAAAGCTGTTAAAACAGTTCGCTACCGCTTGCTTGTCGGTAATGAGCACGCCACTTGAAATAATGCAGATGTTTGTAGTTTTGGTTTGAATTTTGTTGTTGCAGCCCAATTTCTGTAGCGCTTCCCACAGCTTTTGTGGGTGGCTTTTGTTTGCCTCAATGCTTTCATTTAAGAAATTCTTTTTGGCAGTTTTGACCAATTTGTTTACTACATTTCGTTGATTTCTGCATCTTTCAAGTAGTTGCACATTTTTGCATTTCCTGAACTCAGAGTACATTTTGTTTCTGAGTTTGATGGCATTTAGGATGTCTCCATTCATCCAGGGTTGTGTACGGGCTCTGACTCTCACCACCTTCTTGGGCGCTAGGCTAACAATAACAGACACAAAAGCAGTTTTGAAACCAGTCCAAGACTCCTCAGCCGAGGAGCCACTGAGTACATTCGACCAATCCACTTTCTCAAGAGCTGTTGTGAGAGCTTCTGGTGAGTAAGTTTTCATAGCTCTGCAGCTGACCGTGCTATGACAATCAACTACAGATCTGTGAAGTTTACGCATGCAGAAAATGATGTTATGGTCGCTTAGACTGCACTCAATGACTCCACTTAAAGGAATCCTCGATTGGTCTGATGTCAAAATGAGGTCAATGATGGTCTGAGAGGTGGGGCCTACCCTCGTGATATTTTTTATCATTTGGGTGAGGCTATGCATGTCACAGAATTTACTGAAGGATTTAAATATGGCGGCGTCTTTCCGGAGTACATCCGTATTGTAGTCGCCAATCAAAATCAATTCCGAATTTCCAATGATTGCCATGTGCTCCTCTAATAAATCATAAAACTCATTTTGACCTGGGGGCCTGTAGATTGCGCCAATTATCAGGGGTTTAGCGTGAGGATAGGTGATTTTTATCCAGACCGATTCCGTGGAGTTGTTCTCCAATTTTGGGTACACATTGAAAATGATGTCAGATCTCACATAAATGCATACCCCTCCCCCACCAAGAGTTCTGTCTTTCCTAATGACATTGTAGCCTATAATCTCAATTTCAGAATCGTCTACTGAGCCATCCAGTTTTGTCTCTGAAAAAGAGAGAACCCCTATCTTGCCATTTCCAAACATGGATCTTAGTTCAGACGGGTGGGGGGAGGGGGGGAGTGGGGGGAGGGGGGGAGGGGGGGTGTGATTGGGGGAGGGGGGTGGGGGCTTTGTGATTGCAGCAGGGCAGTGGGGGAGGGGGGTGGGGGAGGGGTGAGGCAGAAGTTTCCACGCCGATCCCACAGGGGAAAACCATGTAGATGACCAGTGACCGCTTGGAAAACAGGGAAAGGAACTCCGTTTCCCAGCATTCCTCTTGGTGGGATACTATGCGGTTGTCCTGGTATCGACTGGTGGTGGTGGTGGTGGTGGAGGAGGAGGAGGGGGGGTGGGGGTGGGGGAGGGGTGAAGCTGTTGTCCCGCGTCGACGCCAAGCGGTGGTGCCAGGAGATGGTAGAAACAGGGGAAAAAACACAGTTTTCCTGTGTTTCCCTCTGAGAGATACCCTGTGGTTGTCTTGGGATACCCCGTGTGTCGCATGAGGAAATCCTCTTGATGACGCTGCTGTTGGGGAAGCCCTTGTCTCGTCACCCACATTCCTTCAGGCGGTAGTCTGCTTGAGAATGCAGGACTTGGAGCCAGCACAGACGTTAACCGGGACAAATAATCCATCCTTGTTTCTCCAGCTCTTTGCTGGGGTTCGTTCTTATCAGGTGAGGTGGGCCGTTGCCAAACAAAGTTATTTGTCTGCATGTTGTGGTCCGGACCTTGTCGGGCGCTTCCGTCGCGTTTGAAATCAGCTGTGATGTTGCTTACATTGTAGTTGTGATCATAGGGAGTCTCCGTGGTGCTCTTCACGGTCGGTGGGCCGGGATTAGAATGTACATTTCCCGACAACATTAGACTCAACCAAATAATCTTTCTTACTGTAAGGCCGTCTAGCTGGTTTGGTGTCCTTCTCCGTGTTTGTACCGATTTACTCGCGCCGAAAACTTTAAAAAGTAACGTCGCCGCGTCTTGCAGTAAATCTCCGTTTGCACACGCTCTCCGTTGAAGCTGCACATTGTGGGATTCAATAAAGATTAATCCTTGCAATATAGCAGCGTAGAACAGCACCAGGTTGTTGCTGGTAGTGATGATCCTTTTGAGGCAAAGGTGTAGTTCACTCTGGAGCCATCAGACCACATCCACACACCCTCCTGCTGAGTGTCACTCAGTCCAAAGTCAAACCAGGTGGGTCCCTGACGTGGGTCAAAGTTCAGGATCAGGGTTTGAACAAAGTTGTGCTCCTCTTCACTGTGGATGGACACCAGGTTGGCATCTTGAGACAAACAGTTCTGCTCTGCAGTGACCCAGCTCATATGTGAAGCAACGTACTTGTAGCAGCGACCGTTGAAGCCGAACCAGAACATTGGACACTTCCAATGCTCTAGATTCATCTCAGCCGAGGGAGCTGCGTGCACGGTGCCTACACACAGACAAATAAAGGTGACAAATGGAACCGAAACTGGTTCTTCAGAGTGAAGAACCTCTCTAAAGAATCATTTATTTTAATGGCTCAATAAAGAACCCATAAACCACTTAAAAACCCTACACTTGGAACATGACGAACCATTCACTAAATAAAATGGTTCTATAGTCGATGGTTCTTTGTGGAATCAGAGAATCAGTTTTATCACAGATTTACAGGTGAAAAGAAGGGTAATTTGTTTTTGTGCAAGCTCCATCATTTGCAGTTTTCAGGACAGAAAAAAGGGGGTGGGGCAGAGAGAGGGAGAAAAACAGAACAGAAAACACATCAAAAGAAAATCTAAGATTTCTTCATTTATATACAGACAGTAGCATAAAAGCAACAGGTACTGTATGTATATGAGGTTAGACATGAGGTGCAATTATATGGCCATATATGGAACCATAATGGAACCATGGAATGCTTATTTGAGAGGGTATGTTTTTGCAATGTATGACATAGTTCATTCTGAAAATAAACGATCTACAATCTCAAAACCTTTCAGATAGCAACGTGTTTCTGAGCTTGTAGATCGGCTGCTTTCACTGGTTCACTTTTATCTTCAACAGACAACCTCAGCCTGGACAAAGCTATAGCACTATAGGTAGTGTTGCAGCCTGTCAATCCGGAGGTTGAGGGTTCGATTCCTGTTAATGGCAATAGGTTGAGATGTCCAATCAATCCATTCTGCTTCCATCTCTCTTCAATCTATTCCCTCTCTCTCTCTCTCTCTCTCTCGGTGAGAGGTGGCATTGCAAAAAACATGACCTTAAGCTCAGTCTTCTATGGCTTATTGTGCATATTACTTATAGTTTTGTCTCTCTTTTAATGTATGACATACTTCATTGTGAAAATAGCCAATCTACAACCTCACAACTTTTCAGATAGCAACGTTTTGTGAGCTTGTAGATCGGCTACTTTCACTAGTTTTCGTTCTGAGGAGACACAAAAATGCCTTTATTGGTAAATGGTTTGTGAACCAGTGATCTAGAGTAGTTCGGGACACAGAGGCCTGGTTCAATATGAACGGAAATACTTATAAATATCAACAGACACTATCAGGGAGGCCTTATATCTAGCTCAATGAGAAGAAAGGCAGTCTTGGAGTCTGTAGGTTGCTGGTTCGATCCCTGTCCACGACAATGTATTGAGGTGATCATGATTTGGCATTATTCGGATAACACATAGTGTGTCTTGAGGATAGGCTTAGGCGTTGTTTTACTGAGGTTAGGGTTAGTGAGGGTTTAAAATGCTCATGTTAATTGCATGGTCTTCTTTCTCTCAAGTTCAGTCTTGTTTCAATGGCTTATTGTGCATATTACTTATCATTGCTTCTTTCTTCTTTCTCTCTTCATTCCCTGGCCCTGTATTATCGCTGCTTGCAGCTATATTTTAATTCTTATTTTTGCCTGATTTTACAGATTTATTATCATAGATTATAATCAGTGGTGGAAAAAGTACTCAAATGTTTTACTTAAGTAAAAGTATCAATTATTGCATGATGTTGTCGTTGTTGTCCTCTCCACTCGTTGTAGCAGGAGCTCATTAAAAGTTATTTCCATCAGACCACTAGTTCCAACAGAGTAATCATGACTACAGATAGGGAATATTCTTGTAAGCATTATAAGCACTAACGTCCTTAAAATCCTTATGCAGAGATTAAAAGACCTCTGCTTTAAGGTGTTAAATCTCATGTTGTATAAGCATGTCAATCATCCTCACCTGTCTCTTCTGTATTTCTGTATGTTCCTTGGCTGTTGACACTCAGCTGTAACTGGACCCCTGCAGTGTCAGACTCACACACACAGAAGAGGACAAACACCAGAGCACCGCAAGCCTTCATCCTGAACTGTATTAACACAGCACAAGCCCGTCTTATATATGCTCACACCTCCAACCAGGAACAAGCCCCTTTCAATGTGCCGGTGGCTCACATGTAACTGAATCTTGACTTTATGGGAATATCATGAACCTGAGATGCACTTCCTTAAGCTGATACATTGTGGTATATGATTAGTGAAACATGATGTAATATAAAAAATATATCATTGTTTAAAGAGGACATGGATAAGTGGAGTGGTATATCTAATGTGTGTCTGTGAACGTGTTGAATGTCCACTGATATTTGGTTAAAAAATAAAAAGCAAGGATAGACACAGAGGAAGGCCTTATACTCTCTTTTCTTTCTTTCTTTCTTTCTTTTTATTTGTTTCGAACACCATACAATGAAAAAGTCACAATAAAACAATAAAGTAAAAATACAAAATATATTAAAAACAATTCCAACTGTCTCAATGAACAATAAATCATAAATGTGTTCGAAAAGGAGCAGGAAGAAGCTAATGTTTATAATATCCTACTCCCTATAACAGTTTTATATTAACACAACATTTTATGAGATACATTTAAAAAGAAAAAAACTAATAGAAAAAACGAATTTACACATACAGTACATTAATACTTCAACACAACTTCACAATGCACAAACCTTTCCATCATCATCAACTATTTCAATTTCCCTCCTTATTGCTATACTTCTTAAAAATGCTTTTCCTATATTGATTTTTAAATGGTGGCATACTATTGCTTTGTTTTATCTCTTCCTGAAGTTCATTCCACAGAGTAACCCTGCAGACTGAAATGCATATAGGCTACTTGTTTGAGTAGTGCGAACAAAAGACTGCTGTAAATCATCTGTAAATATTTTATGGTTTAAAAACTATTTTTAGAGTTATGATTCAGGTTATGAGGTTTTAAGAGGTTAGGCTTTATGGTTAGGATTAAATGGCATAAAAACATAAAATGTAACTCATACAATTGCCTGTTAGGGTTAATTCAATATTTGAGTAAAAGTGAGTGTGTGTGTGTGTGTGTGTGTGTGTGTGTGTGTGTGTGTGTGTGTGTGTGTGTGTGTGTGTGTGTGTGTGTGTGTGTGTGTGTGTGTGTGTGTGTGTGTGTGTGTGTGTGTGTGTGTGTAATAATAACCTTATATTATACTTGCTAGCTATTCAAAAATACCTTCTTTTTTGTTTTAGGAAAAATTGCGAACGTCCTGTGTTTACTGGTGCTATAGATCTATGTTTACTGGTGCTATAGATCTATGTTTACTGGTGCTATAGATCTATGTTTACTGGTGCTAGATCTATGTTTACTGGTCCTAGATCTATGCTTACTGGTGCTAGATCTATGTTTACTGGTGCTAGATCTATGTTTACTGGTGCTAGATCTATGTTTACCGGTGCTATAGACCTATGTTTACTGGTGCTAGATCTATGTTTACTGGTGCTATAGATCTATGTTTACCGGTGCTATAGATCTATGTTTACTGGCGCTAGATCTTGCAAGAGTGTGTTGCTGGGACAGAGAAAGGTCGATAATCAAATTGATTTTCTCTTGGGAAGATTGTGTGTCTTGTGACGATGTGATCTGTCTGTCTGTCTGTCTGTCTGTCTGTCTGTCTCACCGTCTGTCTGTCTGTCTCACCGTCTGTCTGTCTGTCTGTCTGTCTGTCTGTCTGTCTGTCTGTCTGTCTGTCTGTCTGTCTGTCTGTAACTCACATGTAACTCTTTTCTCATGAATAAAGTGTCAGTTTCTTTGTTCACTTTTTGGAGACACATTTGATACGCTGATCTTGATACGACTGTTAACATCTTTATGATGAGAATGGACATTTAAAGGGTCACTGCTTGTTGTGGAGGACAGAATGGACATTTAAAGGGTCACCGCCAGTGGTTGAAAAAGTACTCAAATGTTTTACTTAAGTAAACGTATCAATACTGCAATATAGAAATACTCTTTTCAAGTAAAAGTCCAGAATTAAAAATGTACTTTGAAATAGCAGATCTACAAGCTACAATGCGTTGCGATGCCACACATTGTGAGCTTGTAGATCAGTACAAGGACAGTAACACACACAGTAGATCGGCTAAGGACAGTAACACACACACACACACACACACACACACACACACACACACACACACACACACACACACACACACACACACACACACACACACACACACACACACAGAGAGAGAGAGAGAGAGAGAGAGAGAGAGAGAGAGCGAGAGAGAGAGAGAGAGATATTAAAAGTAAAACATGTACTTTTTCCACCACTGAATACAGTGTAGGAAAATAACTGAGTACAGAGACGGCGGTAGTATTTCAGGAGGTAGAGCGTTCTATATATTGTGATATTACAGTATATACACACCCTCCTTCTGAATGAAACCACACACAAAGCTTTGTTGACTGTTTGGGAATATCATGAACCTGAGATGCATTTCCTTAAAGGAGTAGTTCACCCAAAAAATTTCTTATTTTCTATCAATTGCACACCCCATGAAGCCTTGAATTCATGGATTAGTTTTTGTTTTTGTTGCATTCCTAAGCTAATAATTTGATTCCCGTCTCCTACCGACTAGTGTATCCGGTAGGAGACACAAAGTAGATTCTTTGTGTCTCCTACCGGAAATACACACGTCATCAAATTATTGGCTTAGGAATGCGACAAAAACAAAAATAAATCCATGAATTCAAGGCTTCATGGGGTGTGCAATTGATATAAAATAAGTAATTTTTTGGGTGAACTCCTCCTTTAAGCTGATACATTGTGGTACGATTGGATGTAATATTAAAAAAGATAATTGTAAAAAAGATAATTGTTTAAAGAGGACATGGATACGTGGAGTGATATATCCAATGTGTATGTGAACGTGTTGAATGTAATTCAACTAATATTTGGTTATAAAAGAGAGGATAGACACAGAGGAAGGCCTTACAGTATACTCTCTATTTATTTGTTTTGAACACCATACAGTGAAAAAGTCACAATAAAACAATAAAGTAAAAATACAAAATATATTAAAAACTGTATATATCCAATTGTAGTGTGACGTCGTCTGTTAAGCGGTCTATAGCTTTGTTTTATCTCTTCCTGAAGTTCATTCCACAGAGTAACCCCGACTGAAATGCACATACTTGTTTGAGTAGTGCGAACAAAAGACTGCTGTAAATCTTTTATAGTTTAAAAACTATTTTTAAGTAGTTATGATTCAGGTTATGAGGTTTTTAGGCTTTATGGTTAGGATTAAATGGCGTAAAATTGCAACACAAGTTTGTTTGTAAATGAATGGAGCAGAGTCGTGCTTCTCAAGATGATCAAGTATATTTATTATAAACCCAAATGGATAATATTACCTCCCCAAATGGAAGTTACATTTTAATTAAACACAATTTAATGTTAAAACTAGAAAAAGCGCTCCTCGGTGGCGCTATAATAGGCCAAAGTGAAAAGGGTGCCATTTCTTGTTAGGCCTTGCACGGCAATCGGACACTGCATTCATGATTTGAGGCATTTTGTTCAAAAAAATTGTTTTGCTAAATTAGACCTGCTGGTGGCGCTATAACAGGCCAATGTTAAAAGGGTGGCATTTGCTCCTCAACATAATGTGAATGTGCGTGCAAAGTGTGACCGCAATCGGATGCTGCGTTCATGATTTGCGGCATTTTGTTCAAAACAAGCCACTACTGCAAACTTTAGATGTCAATCTTGGCCAATCAGGATGGAATATGAAAAATCAAACACATCCGTCTTGATCACATGACTATAGTGATCATGTGTACCGATTTGCATGAAATTTGGATAAAATCGGAAGGAGTAATATAAAAAAATGTGTTTTACATAAGTCGGCCTCCTGGTGGCGCTATAAAAGGCAGATGTAAAAAATGCAGGGCAAAGGTTTTTCTTTGACCTCTAGGGAGTGCGCTTACAAAGTTTTACACAGATCGGTGCAGTTATAGGTAAAAACACGAATCGGTCTGTTATAGCGTCACCATGAGGCTGATTTGAACATTTTCAAGTGGCATTTCTTCCTCGATATAGTGGAAATATGCGTGAACATTTTCAAGAAAATTGCGTGCTGTGTTCATGATTTGAGGCATTTTGTTCAAAACGGAGCACTCCTGCAAACTTTGGAAGCCATTTTTAGCCAATCAGGATGGAATATGAAAAATGTGAAAGACACGTTTCGTTTAATGACTATAGAGATACTATGTATCGATTTGCGGGATTTTGGGACAAAATCTGTTGGAGCGCTATAAAAGGCCCATGTGAAAAATTTGGGGCAGAGGTTCTGCTGTGGCATCCAGGGAGTGTGTGTGCACAGTTTCACTGCGAGCAAGCCAACGGTGCCGGAGATTAGCTGTACACAGACAGAATGACGGACGGACACACGGACGGACACACGGACGGGCAAAACATACTCTCTCGCCATTCCTTTCGGCCTGGCAGAGACAATAATCTAAATAATAAGACAATGAGAAGACAAACATAAGACATCAGCTAAATAGATATATTTCCCTTTGACAACAACCCCACACATGAAGAAAAAACCTACGTTTATTTTTGCATAGCCATGAGGCACGAGAAGTATCATCAAGCATGAAATGTATCTTCAAGCATGAAATGTATTGTCATATAACGTTACTAGAAACATAATGAAGAGGGTTGCAGTTCAATTATGAAAAGTACCACCAGCACGGATGCCTTTTTCCTGTGTGTTGAAAAACGTTCGTATATCTAGATAAAAGATATTCTTTTTATGCTTGAACCAACTCTTCTGAACCATGCATCGGTAAATGTATGACGAAAATGAAGAAATGAAGACATTTGAGTCGTACTGCTCTTGAAGGGATATTTCCCTTTCAAACATATTTGGGGTAATTTTAACGTCTATTCAGGCTTTTGTGTGCACCCCCGACAATTTTTTAAGTTGCTTGATTCAGTATTTAGATATTTGATATTTATATTATTAACCCCTTTCCTGTATAAACTCATTCATTTTAACCATGATAGATTCATCGAAAACACTGTCCTTGGTTCTGGTGACTGGTATTGTCCTTCTAATACGTGAGGGGCCCTCACGTATACATTTTATTTTATTTCTTATTGTATCTTTTTGTTTTTCATTTAAAAAAAGTATAAAACATAAATGAAAAAAGTAATTGAAAAAACACGGCCCCCCTCGTTACAAGGCCAATATCAATCACCAGAACCAAGGACATGTGTTTTCAATGAGACTAACATGGTTAAAATGGAGTTTGAAGTTACAATGGGTTTATATAGGTAAAACTAGAACCAGGAGACCTGGTACTGCCAGACCCCTAGTGGTTGAAATCTGAATGGCCGGGATTCGCATGACGTGTGTCCCTTCTATGTCCCTTCTATGACGAAAGAGGGACAGACTTTTTTGGCTGGGGCCGGGGGACAAAGTGACATACCATGTATGGAGAAAACAGATACAAAGCCTCATGTAAGCCCGACCCCTTGGGTCTGGCAATGAATATCAAATATCTAAATACTGAATCAAGCAACTTAGAAACTGTCTGGGGTGCTCACAAAAGCCTGAGTAGATATTAAAATGACCACAAACATGTTTGAAAGTGAAATATCCCTTTACGTTATCTCTGTTCATTTAAACTACTGTAAAGTTGACTTTTTGTGTATGTCTGCTTTCTTATAGGAAAAAAAGGTTGCAGTTCCATTAAGCATGTAGATAATGCAACAGATGACATCGGAGGACCAATACAACGTGGTCATAGAGGGGTTGTTATGGGCTCAATTTAGTGCCAATATTATGTTGTACTTGTAAAAAGATTTTGTATTTGTAAACAAATTTTGTATTTGTAAAAAAAATATTTGTATTCGTAAAAATAATTTGTACTCGTAAAAAAAATATTTGTATTCGTAAATAAAAGATTTGTATTCGTAAAAAAAAGATTTGTATTCGTAAAAAAAAGTTTTGTATTTGTAAGCAAAAGATTTTTATTCGTAAGATAAAAATGTGTCCATAAAAAAAATATTTTAAACTTTTTTGCTATATATATATTTGTGTGTGTTTGTAACATGTGTTAAACATGTTGTAATTGTAGAATTATATTTACAATGAACATTGTGACCAGAAAAAAACAACAGTTTGCTCGCTCGAAGATCTGTTCTACGGATTGCAAAACTTTATTTTTGGCACTCTGCACTTCCGGGTATGAGCCAATCACGTGAGGCCTTTTCCACTATCCAATCATAAAGCTCCATAGGTCTCCATGGCAACATGGCAAACGGGGTTGCCATGTTGCAACCCCAAGAGTTTTAGCTGCAACATAATTCAATTGCTCAGGAAATAAACAACGGATTACAATAATATAACATTCCCTATAATCAGTAACATGTAGGTGATACCTATGTCTATCAAATATGGTTTTATTGAAAGGCAATCAAAGGCTAGATCGAGTTTAGAAAGCAAACAGGTAATGTCAGGGGGCCTCAGTGCGGCTGCAGAGTTTGATTGAGTGTGAGACTAGGACACTTATTATCCCACATGCCATATGTCAAAATGACCGGCTTCACCGGGAATCGTGCGCGTGTATTTTGCTAAGAGATTGGTTACATAGTTTAATTGATATTAATTTATTAGTGCATTAAATTTCCCCATCCACTTTAATGGGAAAATGAAAAAACTCGATTTCAAGTATTTTTTTCTCAGAAACTGTAAGGGCTAGAGTTACAAGACTTGTAGGGGAGGTTCATAATTTAGTCCGAAATTATCCAAAAACAAAAGTACACCAGTCGGCCTCATGGTGGCGCTATAAAAGCCCCCTTTACGTTTTGGCCTTTAACTTTTGAACCGTAGGTCGTAAAATAAAAATCTTTTTTCCCTAGATTCCTTGGGTCATGACGCAACTCCCCATATAGGCCACACCCATTTGCGTCAGGATCAATTTTCCGCCATTTTGAATTTTCTTCAAAACACACTTTTAGCTCCTCCTCCCACATATTTTGTCCAAATTTCACAAAAATCGGTGCACATGATCTCTGGACCCATACGATAAACACCTCCAAACGGAATTTGGTCTCACTCCTGTTGTTGTGAACCCCCAGGATCAGGTCTTAGTTCGTGTGGATAAAGCAACAATTGACACACTGACGAGCCATCTGACCACCATCTTCCTCCCCATCCTCTACATCATAGTGTTTGTTGTGGGACTGCCTGCCAACACCATGGCTTTGTGGGTGTTTCTGTTCAGGACCAAGAAGAAGCATCCATCAGCGATCTACATGGCCAACCTGGCTCTGTCTGACGTGCTTTTTGTCATCTGGATCCCCCTAAAGATCGCTTACCACTTTAATGGAAATGGTTCTATGGAGAGGGGCTGTGCAAAGTCTTGGTGGGGTTCTTCTATGGGAACATGTATTGCTCCATCCTTTTCAATGCCTGTCTCAGTGTACAGAGGTGCACTCAGGCACTTTGTGAGCAGAAAGGGAACAACAAAGTGGCAATTGGTGTCTGTGTGTCCATCTGGGTTTTCATCTGGACCACCATCATTCCCCTATACCAGTATGATCACACAGTTAGAGTCACAGACCTCAATATTACCACCTGTCATGATATCAGTGCCATATGGGACATAAACAACCCATTCGCTTCTGTCAAGTACCCTTATTACTACTTCATGTTAATGGCCACCGTTGTGTTTCTTATTCCTTGCATAGTGATTGTTGTGGCCTATGTCCTCCTGTTCCGGTACCTGCAGAATAAGATGGTACATAACGTAGACAGAACAGCAGTAAAGAACCGTCACAAAACTTTGATGTTGATGGTGACCGTACATTCCTAGTGTGTTTCATCCCCAGTAACATAATGCTGGTGATTCATTACTATCTGCTGAGCATTGACAAGATAAATAATGGATATGGTTTCTACATCGCCACTCAGTGTTTGGCCAGCCTTAACAGCTGTCTAGGTCGGGGGATCTTAGTATAATCTCACATTCAATTCCAATTCACTTTTGAAACTGATTTTCCTTTCAGAACCCTTAGTATAATCTGAGCTTCAATTTGGAAGTGACTATTTGAAAAATGGAGAAATGTTTAAATTGGGTTCTGAAAGGAAAATCAGTAAAATAATTGTTTCAAAAGTGAATTGGAATTGATTTTGAGATTATACTAAGATCCCCCGACCAAAAATCCCCGGTAGCGAGACACTTTAATTCAGTAGGGCATGAGGTATGTTCTTTGAGGTTTCAAGGCATTGAGACTGTACATCCTTTAAAGAGAGGTGGTAACAGAGATAGGCTTCTCCTACAAAGATTGGGCTGTTCTTTATAAACGATACAATATGAATTTGCGATTGGGGTTGAGTCTTATGTCTGAGATTGTGCATTCATGGAAGTGTAAGTTTATTGTTTAGCATTAATTGTTTATTTCTTTGACTGGTTTGTTTTTGTTTTGTTCTGTTTTGTAATTGTATTTGCACTTGCATTTGTCACTGCATTCCTGTTTATGACAGAAAGTCAAGGGTACCTACATGGACTGCCTTTTAAAACTTTATCTACTGGTATTATTCTATTTTTATATGTAATGGATCAGAGTCCCCCATTCAAAGGGGGTATAGGGTCTTATGTGGTGTATAAGTAATTGTGATGAGGCCTATGAACGAGCCTGTTTTTAGACGGACCGATTTCTGTGTTGCACCCTGGTCCCCCTATTTAACTGTCCCTAAATGTTTACATTACCATACATGCTGAGGAAGGTCCGTGTATGCTGTTGTCCGTGCTGCATATGAATTAAAAGTACCAGAAGGACTTTGGAGTGCTGGCTATTACTTTATTTACTGTGAATCTTTGTGAGCCGTGCACCCGCAAACTGCACCATATACAGACTGAGAGTGCTTGTTGTAATTTTCTACTAAGGAAAGCCATGACTGTCAATGTACAGACTCAGTGAGCACAGTCTTGCGATCGAGAAAGGCCGTCACAGGCAGACCTGGCACCCAAGAGAATTGACACTGTGCAGGCCTGGAATGTTATCTTTTTAGGGGCAAGGCCCCTTGGTATTCAAGTTGTTGTTGTTTTTGAGGGCTTAAAGGCCAAATGCCAGCCAGGGCAGGAAGGCCATCAAATAAACAATGCTTTTAAATCCACATAAATCATTAATTCAAAAATGTTTAATACGCAATATTAAAATCTGTGAAATGAATACATTAAACAGCTGTTTATTTCACAAAATTCATTTATTGGTATTTACAAATTACCAATTTGTATGAATCCCTGAGTCAAAAGTTCATACTTGTTTAGCCCTGGACGGATCAGAGTCACTGGATTCAACCCTATATGGTTGACAGGAGTCCCTCAGGGCTCTATACTAGGGTATTTTCTGTTATTGTGGGGAAAGCTTTAGCAGAAAATAGCAGATCGACAAGCTCACAACGCGGAAAGTTTTTCCTCAGAATATGGATCCTGGGTTTTAAGTGGTTAAAAAGTTAGTAATTCAGAATGTCAACAAAGATGTAAAAATCGTTTTGACAGGGAAAGAGCCAGATGAATTTCCCCACATACACAAACACATACTGTGTGTGTGTGTGTATATATATATATATATATATATATATATATATATATGGGTGATTTATATATGGGTGATTTATTGGCCAAGCAGATACATTGAATAAAATAAGATAATAATAATTTGAACTGTAGTATGCAAATTTGTCCTAATAATACAATTCACACACTATATCCTATACTACAGTATGTACACATATCTGCCTCTAGCAGTTGTAGAAATGTGATTTATAGCCATTTGGATCCCCCACACAACTATAAGAGAAAGTATGCAGCTGTCTGCTTTCACTGTTATACCAATTATAACCCTATTTTAGCCTAGCCCTTAGACGTATTTTAGACGTCTAATAGCCCGAAAAATGCTCAGTGGGTTGGATCTATGGAGAGGGGCTGTGCAAAGTCTTGGTGGGGTTCTTCTATGGGAACATGTATTGCTCCATCCTTTTCAATGCCTGTCTGAGTGTACAGAGGTGCACTCAGGCACTTTGTGAGCAGAAAGGGAACAACAAAGTGGCAATTGGTGTCTGTGTGTCCATCTGGGTTTTCATCTGGACCACCACCATTCCTCTATACCAGTATGATCACACAGTTAGAGTCACAGACCTCAATATTACCACCTGTCATGATATCAGTGCCATATGGGACATAAACAACCCATTCGCTTCTGTCAAGTACCCTTATTACTACTTCATGTTAATGGCCACCGTTGTGTTTCTTATTCCTTGCATAGTGATTGTTGTAGCCTATGTCCTCCTGTTCCGGTACCTGCAGAATAAGATGGTACATAACGTAGACAGAACAGCAGTAAAGAACCGTCACAAAACTTTGATGTTGATGGTGACAGTACTGGTGACATTCCTGGTGTGTTTCATCCCCAGTAACATAATGCTGGTGATTCATTACTATCTGCTGAGCATTGGGGAGATAAATAATGGATATGGTTTCTACATCGCCACTCTGTGTTTGGCCAGTCTTAACAGTTGTCTAGACCCCTTTATTTATTACTTTGTGTCAGATGACTTCAGAAAGGATGTGAAGAACACACTGCTTTGTAGGAGCAGCAGAACTGCGGAGAGTATAGAGTCTGTGGAGAAATACTCCAGGAATAACAAACCCAATGTGCCTGGGAATACAGACAGCAGTAGCTGCTTATCAAACAGAGGAGAGTGAGGACTCTGGGAAGACACTGGTGTACAATATGGGATACTGTCGACTGTGCACTGCCTGTTCTTCCTATTCTGTTCCTGACCCATCAATACTGTTACAGTATGTTCACCTTGTTACAGTGGGGAAGAATAAATAACACTCTTCATAACAATAGATACAGTGTGAAAACTTGGGATGAAACGAGGTACAGCAATAGATAACTTCTGCAAAAGAGGAACCATCACCCCCATCCGTGTGCACTGTGACAGTCACTTTTCCGCTACACAATACCAGCTTAACTCACCTTTGCTGTACCCTCCTTTTTGATTTTCTAAACCTGGTACTTTTTCGGTAGTTCCCCCATCAATATTTCAAGTTGGCTGAGGTGATACCAAAGGTGACACTGTTAGCGTTTGCAACAATATATAGAATAATGGGCAAAGAATTGTATCTAAAAACTGTTTAACTTGTATAACGTCTGTCCATTTGTTACGGCCAGCCTTGAATTTATCTTGTGTTGCATAATTATTTGGTGGTTATATTACTTGTAGAATTTGATATTTTGTACTGCTGCTTGTATTTTGTGTTTCTGTTGTATTCTGAGGTGGAGACTGAGGCCTGTTTGTCAAATTGACTGACACCTGCCTGTGGCAAATTCATGTTAGAATGTTGATCACCTGAGACTGTTAGCCGCCTGCCTGCAGGGAATGTGTTCCCTCCATGGATTGGCCAGCTCTGATGAGCCCTGTGACACAGGGGTCATCAGACTGTTTATCTTCAGCAGAAGGGAATTGGTCCACCCGTCCTCTCACACCACACCAAACCAAACCTGACCTTTTTTTCAGGCTTTGTTCTTTTGATTATTAACTTCTGTGGGTTTGTGTTTATTGTGTTGTTTTAGATTTTGTTTGTAGTTAAGTTTGTTATTTAGATCAAGGTCCTTCGTTTGTATATATTTTTAAATCACATATTTGTAACCATTTTATACTTTTTTGTAATACATATTTATTTTATATGCACTTAGTGGTGGTTCTTTTCGTTTATGTTGCGACCTTTACACCCCTAGCTATAAGGGTCGTAACACCATTGTTTTGTACTCAATGTCATTCAGAGCAAGAAACGTAAAAAAAACGTACAAAACAATTTTAAAGCATATCACATGATGTTATAAGAATGTAAAAAAAAAAAAAAAAGGGTCTGGGTGCTCGGAAGTTCAAAAAAGTGTAATGAAGGTACTCATTGTTAGGGGTCTGAAAAAGTGCAATAAAGGATAAAAACCAAGGCACTCTTCTGGTGAAAAAAAGTTAAAAAGCCTTTATTGATGTGGCTATTTCATAATATAATTTGTTAAAAGCTGGGATAACCCACGCGTATAGGGCCATTCTTCAGGGTATAACCCTCGACAAACAATTTCCCCCATATATATATACATACATACAGATTACAAACTGCAAACACCTGAGGAGGAAATCAGACACAGATGTCAAATGCAGAGTAACCAGATAGCTATACAAAATGGGTGAATCTTTTTTAGCCAGATGATAATCCAGATTACCTGTTCGGACAGCATACTTATGCTTCGAGACTTTTAGTCATCTCTTTGTGCGACCGATATGAAAGCAACCACAGGGACAAGACAGGCGGTATACCACAAATGTAATATTACAGTTGATAAATGATTTACATTTGATGTGTCTTAGAGTCAGTAAATTGCTTGCATTCCTTTATGTTATTACATATGGTTGCAGAAGCCACATTTGTGAGTACCCTTCATAGTAGGGGGTACTAAGTGAAAAATCGTTACGCGGCGGATAAAAGCATGAAATTTGATAGAGATGTCCCTTGGGTCATCCTAAAACATCCTAGAAGGGGTGCCCAAAAAAATCTTAAACAGGAAGTGAGTTATGGACAAAATCCAAAATGGCCACCTAAACTGTTGACCGTTGACTCAAAAGACACCAAAATAATCTCCAAAAAGCATAAAATGTGGCACACATGTCCTTTGGGTCATCCTAAGACATCCTAGAAGGGGAGCCCAAAAAAATCTGAAACAGGAAGTGAGTTATTGACCAAATTGAAAATGGCCGCCTAGTGTTGTCGATTGACTCAAAAGACAACTAAAGAATCTCCAAAAAGTATAAAATGTGTCACACATGTCCCTTGGGTCATCCTAAGACATCCTAGAAGGGGTGCCCAAAAAAGTCTTCAACAGGAAGTGAGTTATTGACAAAATTGAAAATGGCCGCCTACAGTGTTGGCGATTGACTCAAAAAGCCTATAGAATCTCCAAAAAGTATACAATTTGGCACATATGTCCCTTGGGTCATCCTAACACATCCTAGAAGGGGTGCCAAAAATAATCTGAAACAGGAAGTGAGTTATTGACTAAATTGAAAATGGCCGCCTACAGTGTTGAAAGATGATGCAAGATACCTACAGAATCTCATAAAAGCATGAAATGTGGTACAAATGTCCCTTGGGTGATCTGAACGCATCCTACAAGGGGTGCCCAAAAAGGTTTTAAACAGGAAGTGACCGCCTAAAAGCAGTTGACACAAAAGAAAACATAAGGGGACGTCATAAAAGTGTATAATTTGGTACGTACATTGAGTGCTTCTTAATATATCCTAGAAGGGGTTATTTATTTGTTTGCTTGTTTATTAAACTTTTTAGGAAGGGACCATGTTGAAGAAATTCTAAATGGCTGTTTAAACAGTTGACCATGGCAGTCTGCATATTATGCAGACTCAATACGACAGGTTATGCAGTGCATAACTTGCCGTATTTTGTAGTCTACCTTCTGTTTTCATTTCTACATCACTTATTTATTTTACTTTCTGCATAATTTTTTTATTGTACTCTTTGAATCTTCTTTATTTATCTAACTCTCTGCATATTCTCATTTATTTTACTCTGCATCTTATTTATTTTGCACTCTACATCTTCATGCTTGTTTTACACTCTATCTTCTCATGTATTTTCTTCTTGATCATTACTGTTTTTTTGTGATTAGTGTTTAGTAACTACATGTATTCATGTGTGCCATTTCGCAATTACCAGCACATTGGCATAATGCTCTGCAAGGTAACCCAGCATCCCGGCATCTACACTTTCTCGAACAGAAGGGCTCAGCTTTGCAGCCACACTTGAGTTCTCTACAAACTTAAGCAGCCTCTGGCAAGAGTGTCCATAAAGGTGTCCACGAATCAGCGACTTTAATTTATTTGTCAGGAGATGGTAGAGATTGCATAGCTTTCAGGCTTCTGGACCAAATGCTAGCTTGGCTGCTCGATTTGAATATTGTAGCAGTGCAGCCCGTGTGGGAGGAGTGTTTTCCATTGAGAGACTATTCAAACTTTTTTTGGCACCCCTTAGGATGCATTCAGATCACCCAAGGGACATTTGTACCAAATTTTATGCTTTTATGAGATTATTTTTTATGAGTGTCTTTTGCATCATCTGTCAAGACTGTACACAGCCATTTTCAATTTAGTCAATAACTCACTTCCTGTTTCAGATAATTTCAGGCACCCCTTCTAGGATGTCTTAGGATGACCCAAGGGACATGTATGCCATTATGAGATTCTTTAGTTGTCTTTTGAGTCAATCGACAACACTGTAGGCGGTCATTTTCAATTTTGTCAATGACTCACTTCCTGTTTAAGATTTTTTTGGTCACCCCTTCTGGGATGTCTTGGGATGACCCAAGGGACATGTATGCCAAATTGTATGCTTTTATGAGATTCTTTAGTTGTCTTTTGAGTCAATAGATAACACTGTAGGCGGCCATTTTCAATTTTGTCAATAACTCAGTTCCTGCTTAAGATTTATTTGGGCACCCCTTCTAGGATGTCTTAGGATGACCAAAAAGACATGTGTGCCAAATTGTATGCTTTTATGAGATTCTTTAGTTGTCTTTTGAGTCAATCGACAACACTAGGGGGCCATTTTCAATTTAGTCAATAACTCACTTCCTGTTTCAGATTCCTTTGGGCACCCCTTCTAGGATGTCTTAGGATGACCCAAGGGACATATGTGCCAAATTTTATGCTTTTTGGAGATTCTTTTGGTGTCTTTTGAGTCAACGGTCAACAGTTTAGGTGGCCATTTTGAATTTTGTCCATAAGTCACTTCCTGTTTAAGATTTTTTTGGGCACCCCTTCTAGGATGTTTTAGGATGACCCAAGGGACATCTGTATCAAATTTCATGCTTTTATCCGCCGCGTAACGATTTGGCCATTTTTTGTGCTTAGTACCCCCTACTATCAGAGACCTGTGAAGCCATGTTGTTTTGTTGTCAGCAGGGAGGTGGCTTGACACCAGCCTGTCCCGTAATGTGGGGTTAAAACTGACCATAGGTGGGGCAGGAAAAACTTCCCTAAGAATAGGGTCACTGCTAATGAGATCCCAATCCTTTTTATAAGACTTGCTACAGAGCTGTATGTAGTAACAAAATAAACCTGTCGTCCTGAGGATTCTCTTGTCTTTTTATTAAAAAGTTCTGATCTAGACTAGAGGCAGACTGGGCTTTTTTTATAAGCATCCTGGGGCCTGTTCCTCAAAAGGTGAATTAAATAAGCCTGGCCTTAAGCCAAATCCGGGTCCGAAAAGCCTCGTTTATTCCGTTCCTCGAACGCCAAACCAGGCTGAAAAGGAGCGACTTTGTCGAGCTAGGCTATGTCAAGCCAGGCTGTGTTCAGCCAGGATAATGAAGCCAGGCTGAATGGGCGGCGATTCGCCGGCGACGTATTTCTATAAAAGACCATGAACTCGAGCGCAGATTCCTTGAACTTGACCAATCATGGCAGCGGGGAACAAAACTCGAGCAGCGTTTTTCTCTGTGGCCGAACAGCAGCAGCTCATGCAAGCATATGAGGAAGTGAAACATTTTATCAACAGAAAAGGAAACACGGCCGTTATTAATAAATCCAGGGAGAAAGCGTGTGTGTGTGTGTGTGTGTGTGTGTGTGTGTGTGTGTCAGTGTGTGTGTGTGTGTGTGCGTGCGTGTGTGTGTGTGTGTGTGTGTGTGTGTGTGTGTGTGTGTGTGTGTGTGTGTGTGTGTGTGTGTGTGTGTGTGTGTGTGTGTGTGTGTGTGTTTGCGACGGACGGGCAACAGGACGGACGGACGGGACGGGACGGGACGGGACGGGACGGGACGGGACGGGACGGGACGGGACGGGACGGACGGACGGACGGACGGACGGACGGGGACGGTCACGGGACGGACGGACGGGGGGGGGCCGGTGTACTGCGACGGGGGCCGCAACGGGACGCACGGGACGGACGGGACGGACGGACGGGGGGGGGGGGGGGTTGACTGCAACGGGATGAGCGGGGGACGGGGGACGGGACGAGACACACAATAACCCCACATTTGCAAGACCAATTTGGTAGAGATTTGGGTTGTGTAGTTACCTTGCCATCATGATGTAACTCCAAAGGTGGACAAGAAATAAAAAATAATTTCTCCATTGACTAGAAATTGATAATTTAAAATATGCTCCTTATTGACTTAAGAGGCTCCTTTAAACCCGTAACTAATAATTTATATATATATTTATTTATATATATATATATATATATATATATATATATATATATATATATATATGTATATGTATATGTATGTGTTAGACATTTTTTATAATATTAAAAAAAAATTGGTAATATATTATCAAACATCTAACAACAATATGAACTCTAGTGTTAACAGAGTGACAATCAGGGGCGTAGCCAGAACGCTGGCAGCAGCTGGGCCTGGGCATTTGTGGGTGGGCACTCACGCACGCGCGCGCAGCGAATCTCTGGCACCGTTGGCTTGATCGCAGCGAAACTGTGCACACACACTCCCTGGATGCCAATTCAGAACCTCTGCCCCACATTTTTCTCATGGGCCTTTTATAGCGCCACCAGGAGGCCGATTTGTGCAAAACATATTTTTTGACAGTACTCCTACAGATTTTGTCCAAAAAACACGCAAATCGGTACACAGTATCTCTAGTCATTAAACGAAACGGGTCTTTCAGATATTTCATATTCCATCTTCATTGGCTAAAAATGTCTTCCAAAGTTTGCAGGAGTGCTCCATTTTGAACAAAATGCCTCAAATCATGAACATAGCATGCAATTCCTGTCAAGTTTTGCACGCACATTCCCATTAGGCCGAGGAAGAAATACCATTTGACATTTTTCAAATCAGCCTCATGGTGGCGCTATAACAGGCCGATTCGTGTTTTTACCTATAACTGCACCGATCTGTGTAAAACTTTGTATGCACACTCCCTAGAGGTCAAGGAAAAACCTTTGCCCTGCATTTTTCACATCTGCCTTTTATAGCGCCACCACGAGGCCGACTTATGTAAAACACATTATTTTATACTACAACTTCCAATTTTATCCAAAGTTCACGCAAATCGGTACACATGATCTCTATAGTCATGTAATCAAGACAGATGTGTTTGATTTTTCATATTCCATCCTGATTGGCTAAGATTGACAGCTAAAGTTTGCATTATTGGCTTGCTTTGAATAAAATTCCGCAAATCATGAACGCACCGTCCGGTCAAACTTTGCACGCACATTCACACTATGTTGAGGAACAAATGCCACCATTTTAACATTGGCCTATTATAGCGCCACCAGGAGGCCACAATAGCCTACCTGACCTGTCGGAGACCTGTGCTCCGAGGAGCACTTTTTCTAGTTATTATTACATCCACTACTACCATTATTATTATCTTGACATTGGTCTTTATTCATAAACTGTATAGATCAGTGGTTCCCAAACATTTTAGTTCAAGACCCAAAAGAGAAATTAGACATTTGCCCGGGACCCAAACTAATGAAAATAGCAGATCTACAAGCTCACGGCGCGTCACTTTGCGCCGTGTTGTTCTTAAAGTTGGGGTTCCGACCCATTGTTTAGGCAGTGGTATAGATGGTAGGGAACCCTTATTTAAGAGAAAAAAAGCTGTAGACAATTCAAGTGAGCCGTCAGTCTGTTGCCCGTTTCATTACAATTTAGAATTTTAGATTAAGGTATTAAAAGGTATTTTTTAAACAAATAGTTTAAAATGATAAAATACAGTAATATATTCATTTTAGAAAAACCATGAACTCAGAAATACATGAATAGTTCTAAAACAAAGATCATTGCATTATACTGTAACTGTCAACCACGCCCTTTAACCACTTAACCACTTGAACCCCATCATCCCTATTCTGGGGGGAACATTCGCTAAGAATGTGCAGATCTACAAGCTCACAAGATTTGGTGTAGACGAAAAAAAGCGTTCCAAGTAGCCTACAGTTGTAACTCAAGAACGTTTCACTAAGACTAGAGGGTTTAAGAGGTTAAACTTGGACTTGGTTACCCCCAGGGCTCTATGGGTTTGCTAGCATAGAATCTATTGTCGAAAATAGCAAAACTACAACATGAGGGATTGTTTAGATCTGCTATTTTTGCCAAATGTACGCCCTTAGAAGAGGGATGCTAGAGTTCAAGTGGTTAATTTATTACCTACTACCTATTGAAAAGAAGGAGTCTTAATTTTATAATGCCATTATTATTTGGTAAGAGCGAGTGAAAATTCTCATATAAAAAAAATGGGGAAAAAAACACCACCTGAATTAAAGGGATAGTTCACCCCCAAAATGAAAAGGCATGGCCGAGGCTATGTTTTGCACCCTGTCTGTCTGTCCGTCCGTCCGTCCGTCCGTGTGTCCGTCTGTCTGCGAGCAGCTAATCTCCGGCAATGTTGGCCCGGTCGCTGCAAAACTGTGTACACACACTCCCTGGATGGCAAAGCTGAACCGAATTTTTCAGATTAGCCTCTTATACTGTAGCGCCTGCGCCACCAGGGGGGCGGTTTTTGAAAAAAAAATCTTTTGCTATTACTCCTTCAGATTCTGTCCAAAAATCACGCAAATAGTGTCCTTTGATCAAGACAGATGTGTCCGATATTTCATATTCCATCCTAATTGGCTAACATTGGCTTCCAAAGTTTGCAGGATAGGTCCGTTTTGAACAAAATGCCTCCAATCATGAACGCAGCGTGCAATTTCCGTGAAATGTTTCACGCACATTCCCACTAGGCCGAGAAAGAAATGCCACCCTTTTCACATTGGCCCGTATTCTCCCCGCTGTCAACAAGTTCAAATCCCTGCTCATCAATTCCAACGCTGCCCTTCCAATAGGTATTGCTTCGTTTGCAGAAACACTGGCCAATAATGTGTCAACTGTCAACCCACTACAGAATGTACTATGATGATAAACACATCGTCTTAGCATCAGTATTAGATCCTCGTTTTAAAACAGAGTGGATAATCCGAGATGATTTGGTTTGCAACAAACTTGGAGACATTCGTGACCTCCTCATCAAAGAAGCGGAGGAAATGAGCGCAGCAGGTCATCACGGCACCGCCGAATCAGCTAGTACTTCCACCACATCTCCTGATCCCGCACCCGCACCTGATGTAATCAAGAGAGCTCGCATGTTCGGGTCGTATTTCTCAGAGAAGAACGCTGCAGGAGACGTGAAAAGTGAAGTTGAAAGCTACCTCTCCTCCCCAAGATCTAATCCAGATAAAGATGTCCTTGCCTTTTGGAAAACAAACTCCACAGCCTTTCCACGCCTTACTAAAGTAGCCCGCAGGGTGTTCAGTATTCCCAGTGGCTCTGCCAGCGCAGAAAGGGTGTTTTCAGCCGCTGGTCTGTTGTCTAGAAACCACCGCATGAGTTTGAAGCCTCAGACTCTGGCCAAACTCGTGTTCTTGAAAGTTAACTCAAAGATAGCCTACTGACAGCACTGTAGGCAGGAGTAGGGGACACAAGCACTCTAACGTTTTATTTTATGTTTAAATGCACAAAGTGACAAATAGCCTAATTTATCACAAAATGCAATGGGCCTAAAGTTCATTAATGGCTACAACGAACAAACTGTCTTTATTAGGCCAGAGGCGTACGCTCATTGGGGCCAACGAGGCCATGGCCCGGTCTGTGTGAACCCATGATTGCCCCTGTGTAGGGGCAAGATCCGCCAGGGGGAAAAAACAAAAAATCAACATAACAACATTAGCAGCCCCTCACCCTTTAAGTCGCCTAATAAGCCTAATAATTAGGATACAGCAGCCAGCAGGGCTTTTATTATTTTATTTCATACATTAGCCTATAATGTAGCATTCGTTTTGTTTTTGTTTTTATACATTTCTGTAAACGTAGCCCTAAAGCACTTTGTTTTACTGTGAGACATTTTGTCAGCAGCCAGCAGGGATTTTATTATTTTATTTCATACAATATAATGTAGCATTCGTTTTGTTTTTGTTTTTATACATTTCTGTAAATGTAGCCCTAAAGCACTTTATATTTTACTGTGAGACGTTTTGTTTGTCGATTAAGTTAGTTAATTAATATAGCCATACTGTATGGCATATTAGCCTATGCAATACATGCATGGAGAATGAGAATCTAAACAGTGCTTTTCTGAGTTCGTTTGATAACAAGCCTATTGTGTTGTGTCTAGGCCTACTGTGTTGTGTAGTGTTATTATTATTATTATTCTTGGCCACCTTGTTTTTTTCTACCTACCTGATTGATTGATTTAATACTTTATTAACACACAGTGGTACAATTATAGCCTACAAATAGTGCTAAAAGGACACAAAAAGCCCTGAGGGCTTGTGGCAGCTATTGTGTATTTTGGTCCTGTGTTGCACTTGCAGTTAACTGAACTTGATGATGCAGGGTGCCGTGTCAGGGTGGTAAATAAAAAATATACCGTACCTCGGTTGGTAAATTTGAACTTGGTCTGTTTTCGTTACTCTTCTTCAGCTAGAAACTTAAACCATATTTGAAAGTTATTCAGTGACATTTAAATTATGTTTGTTGGGTTAAATATATTTACCATTATATAATAATGCACAAGAAATTGTTAAATAAACAAATTCTTATTTTAAATGTTACAGAAGGACAGCTATAGGCAAGCTTCTCTTATTTAACTAGACTAGGACTAGTTAAATAGGGTAATATAATAGGCTACATTTACCTATTGTAATGCTAATAATTGATATAATCAATAAATAACAAAATCCTAGCTATTTTAAATGCTCCAGAAAAGAGCGCACTGGAATCTATAGGGTCTTCATGCAATGCCGATGTGTTTAATTTACCCACTCTTCTAACAGGCTTTTATCTTTTTTCACGACTTTTTGGGGTTGTTGTTTTTTTGCTGCTGAGAGCGGACTTTCTGAGCAGAGCGCGGAGCGCCCAGTGGTGGCTTATCCAACGGGCTTGAGGTGCTGAAGCACAGGGCACCAACCTTGGGGGGGCACCAAACGGCGTGAAAAAAATTAATAAACGGCGAAAAACGCCGAAATTTAGAAGCAGGGCTCCGCGCATCCACCACCCCTCCCCCCCGTTGACAAAACGCTCCCGGGGGGCACCGAACCGGGTCCAAGCACCGGGCACCACGAAGGGTTAATCCGCCCCTGGGAGCGCCCAATGCGCAAATTAAGGTGAGCGATGGAGCGCTGGGGAGCGGAGCGAGGGCGGGTTTAACATGAGCGAATAGCATTTCCACCCGCTCCGCTCACGTGCTCTGCACAGCACTGCGCATATTGGGAAAATCACTTTTATAGCCAACCTAGTTTTCTGCTTTGTGCAGAGTTAAACAACGGTTACTAAGCCCAAATGAAAGGGCAGAGAGAGGAGTGAGTCTAAGGCATTACTCGTACCAAATGTCTTTTAAGGTGATTTATTTTACTAATAACACATACAATACATTTAGGTAAATAGGTAATAAAACCTGGTAAGAGAGAAAACAAGCACAGAACATTCACAGTATTAACACATTGACTGCCAGAGTTAAAACATAGTCCATAGCTGCCCTTGCCAGCTATTTTGAGCATTCTGACCAATCTTCGCAGGCCTACAGAATACTTTGTGCTAGGACTATGAACACATGGAATATCTCAAATCGAAGAATAGAATCTCTACTTTCATCATGAAAAAAAAGTCAGTTGATAGCATGTTCCGTTTTTTAGCTAGAGGTAGTTGAATACAGCTCGTTTTCACCAAAAACTGATCCTTTTCTCTAGAAAGAGAGTTATGGCCATTTTAGTGAAAAAATAAAAAAAAATGAAAAATCATTTCAAAAGTGATCTGACATTTATTTGCACCTTCAGTGACACCAGTCATCTCAAAAGAAATAGTTTGAAAAAAGAAAAGAAAAAAAAACAGCTTTTGAATGACCTTTTATGGTGCTGTTTATACCTATGCCTTTACTGTTTCACTCCAAAGTGCAAGATAGTTCAACTCGTTCAAACTCAATAAACTTCAATCAAATAACAATAAATCAAATTCAAAAGGTCATATATAGAAATAGAAAATGTCATAAAAGTTTCACAAGAAACAGACTCTCAAGCACTAAAGACATTCGACCTGTTTATTTTTCCCTTCAGTGTGACACATTACAGACATTCTGTACAGTACACATCTGTACAGTAGATGTTTTCAAACTTTCATATTGCTTTTGAACATGTAAATTCAATTTGTTTCCAAACTCTCAGTCTCTTTTCAAAGTGATAGTTCAAAATGTAAGAAAACGACAAAAGTACAAAATGTTTCCTGGCCCAGTCACGGTTTTACAGTACAAAATGTTTCCTGGCCCAGTCACGGTTTTACAGTACAAAATGTTTCCTTACAGATGAGCTGCTCCAGATGATCTGTGTTGAAACCAACAGATACGCTACGCAGTACATCGCAGCTGAAGACCAGAGTCAGTATCCATGTGGCAGAACACTGGCATGGCGTAAACTCAAAGTGGGAGAACTAAAGAACTTCTTGGGCCTGTTGTTCCTCACTGGCATAGTGCACAAACCTGCCCTCGAACATTATTGGACGACTGATGAGCCTGTTTACACACCATTCTTCAGCAAAACTATGTCTAGGAACAGGTTCCAGATAATATGGCGCTTTCTGCACTTCACTGACAATGAGGCGATGAGTGCTGCTGACATTGAAGCTATGAATGCTGCTGACGGTGAGCCTCTGGATCCTGCTCGCAGGCTGTGGAAAATCAACCCAGTCTTGGACTACCTCCGTGCCAAGTTCGTCTGGCCTTCAGGGTGTACAACCCCCAGAAACCCATCAAATATGGAATCAAGTCTTACATATTGTGTGACTCCGGAACGGGTTACTGCTACAGCCTGAAGCCATATAGTGGAACAGGATCTACCCTTCCAGAAACTGTCACTTTCTTGCTGGATGGGCTTTTGGGTACCGTTTGTTTATGGATAATTATTATAACTCTGTGTCTATGTACAAACTCCTTCTGAGTAAGAACATCCATGCCTGTGGTACCATGAGAAAAAAGAGGGGGGAACCACTAGCCATGAGGGAGCTCACAATGTCCAGCCTGAAAGTAGGAGAACGAAAGATGTTGCACAATGGCTCAGTGATGCTACTGGCATGGCGGGACAAACAAGTGTTCTGCCACATGGATACTGACTCTGGTCTTCAGCTGCGATGTACTGCGTAGCGTATCTGTTGGTTTCAACACAGATCATCTGGAGCAGCTCATCTGTAAGGAACAGAAAGTCAGCGGGGATATCTGACTCAAGCTCAGCTGCAGCGTTGCGAGGACCCGGGACAGCAGTGAAAGGAATGTCGGTCCGTGGGTGCCATTCCGTTTCCTGCCACACAGGCTCCACAGCTGGGGGCCTGCCGCCACGACCTGTGAATTATAGAAATATATAATTACCATAAAATACATACTTTTTTATTTGTGTGGTACAGGTGTGATGAGCAAAACAGAAAAAGTCCTTACCTCTTTTTTTACGGTGTGGTACTGCATAAAATGCTGCCGCCTCCTCCTCCTCCTCCTCACCACCACCTGAGATCACAGTAAAACATAAATGTGGTAAATATATGTCCCAAGCACCTTGTCTAAAAAGGTGTGTGTGTGTGTGTGTCACACAGCAATTTATTACACTATAACCTAACACAACATCTATTGGCGTCCTAGATATTCTATTCAACATATAAACTTATGGTTCAAATGTAAGATAGAAATGTGTTTACCTTCGCCAACACGCGAAGATTCTCCTCCTGCTCCCTTTCTCCTTCTCCCGTTTCTCCCTTTCTCCTGTCCACCTGCCCTGTCTGAGATCACAGTAAAGCAGAACATAATGTGATAAATATATGTTCCAAACACCTGGTCTAAAAAGGTGTGTGTGTGTGTGTGTGTGTGTGTGTGTGTGTGTGTCACATCAATTTATTACACTATAACATAACACATCATCTATTGGGGTCCTAGATATTCTACTCAACATATAAACTTATGGTGCAAATGTAAGATAGAAATGTGTTTACCTTCGCCAACATGCGAAGATTCTCCTCCTGCTCCCTTTCTCCTGTTTCTCCCCTTTTCCTGTCCACCTGCCCCATCTGAGATCACAGTAAAGCATAACATAATGCGGTAAATATATGTTCCAAACACCTCGTCTAAAAAGGGGTGTGTGTGTGTGTGTGTGTGTGTGTGTGTGTGTGTGTGTGTCACATCAATGTATTACTCTATAACATAAAACATCATTTATTGGGGTCCTAGATATTCTATTCAACATATAAACTTATGGTGCAAATGTGAGATAGAAATGTAGTTAGTTACCTTCGCCAACACACGAAGATTCTCCTCCTCCCTTTCTCCTTCTCCCGTTTCTCCCTTTCTCCTGTCCACCTGCCCCATCTGAGATCACAGTAAAACATAACATTGTCATGGTTGTCCTAGTTTATGATGACACCAGTTCACTTTCCATGTGATCACTACAACAATTTGTCTCCTTACATCCTGTTTTGTACTGTATTGTCTGGTTGCACTGTAATGATGTATAGACATTATATTCAACATATATATATAGATAGAAAAGCATTACCTTTCTCAAGACACACAGATGATCCCACTGCTGCCCTTCTCGTGACCTGTCTGTCTTCATCTTCATCTGAAACCAAATATATGTATGTTGTTTACATGACATGCCCCTTAGTCGCCTTTCATCATAATCAAATACATCACATGCATAGATCTATGATAAAATACATAATATTCATTCATTATCGGTTGACAAGAGTGCAATACCACATACACTCTGTGTCTGTGTGTGTGTCTGTGTCTGTGTCTGTGTGTGTGTGTGTGTGACACACACACACACACACAGTCCACATGAAACTAGATCTACAATCTACACTCTTCAGTCATTTGAACATATCAAAGGGACTTGAACATCGTTGTTGACATAGCCTTACGATGACTCACAACAAAGGATTTGTTGTTATTTACATGACCTAACCTCTCTTCCCTTTGAAGTAGCCCCCCCCTCCCACCCCCCAAAAAACGAGCCAGGTCTACAAGTCTACTGCACCATAGTAAATGTATAAGCTTCATCATAATCAAATAAATCACATGCATAGACCCATGATAAAATACATAATATTCATTCATTCATAATTAGGGTTATGGGGTAATACCGTAACAATCCACATGGCTACACTATTGTCGAATAAGGACACACACACACACACACACACACACACAGAAACCATCCGTATTCTATTCATCAAAATATCACAATATATTGTGATTGAACGGATGAAAAAAAAAAAGACACACACGCATCAACGCATTGTGAGCTTGTAGATCGGCTATATTCATCAAAATATGAAACAGAGCCATAAATAAAATAGAAAAAATATATTGTGATGAACGGAGATAATAAAAAAAAAGACACACGCATCGCAACGCATTGTGAGCTTGTAGATCGGCTATATTCATCAAAATATGAAACAGAGCCATAAAAAAAATATATTGTGATGAACGGAGATAATAAAAAAAAAAGACACACGCATCGCGACGCATTGTGAGCTTGCAGATCGGCTAAAATATGAAATAGAGCCATAAAACAATAGAAAAAACTATATTGTGTTGAACTTACCACTAGTTTCCAATGATCTCTGGCTTGGCTGCCAGCCAACAGACCCGGCCTCGTCGCTGAAATCCGAGCTCCCTTCCCCGTCCGAGGTCTCGACTGGGCGAACCACCTTCGTTCTCTCGCTCCGCCGTCGGGTGTCGATTTCGGGTTCTGATAAGTCCTCCTCCTCAGGAGGCTCCGGTACGTCCAGAACAGGTACTGGAACTAGCGATCGCTCAGGCGCGGTGAAGCAGCCCTTGAAAGGCTTCAAATCCTCCAGTACGTGCTCAGGTCCAGGGGGTAATGGCGGGGGTGATGTTCGCGGGACTAGTGATCGCTCAGGCGCTGTGAAGCAGACCTTTACAGGTTTAACGTCCTCCTGTGAGTCCGGTACGTGCTCAGGTCGAGGAGGTGATGGCCGCGGTTCTGATGGCTGCGGCGCTACGAATAACATGCAATCCTCCAGCCTCTTTTGGCGAGAATCGCTCGGTTGAACGTGGGTCCTCTTGGGCCCAATATGTCGGGTCTTTTTGGTCCGTTTCCCTACCATCTTTTATTCTTTCTTTCTACTCTCTCACTCACCTAAAATATAAGGCACCGCCACCTAGGCACCTCGCCTCTACCTCAAACCCTCCGACACTCCGGTCCACCTCCTCTCCTCTCCCTCAACTATCTGCAGCCTACACTAGAACTAAATAAACTATAAACTAAATAAACTATAAACTAAACTCTCAAATTACTCAAACTATAAACTAAACTAAACCTCGTCCTCAACAATTACTCACGTTCTCTCTAAATCGCTCCTCTGTCTGTCTCTCTCTCTCTCTCTCTCTCTCTCGGTGTGTCTCTCTTGGTGTTGTTTGTTTGAATGCAAAGAGCGCATACTGGGGTTAGAGGCTTTTTTGTACTTTTTGGTCTGATCATGTGACTTTTCGATCACATGACCTTTTTTTTTGTTTTTTTTTGTTGTAGGAGGATTATATGAAGACACCGGTTGCATAAGATTGCAATATAACTTAAACCACAAAAAAGACATTAGAACGCAGATCTGCGTTCTTGGCAGCCCACGGATTTATTTAATAGAACGCAGATCTGCGTCTTTGGCAGCCAATGTGTTAAGATATGACTTCATCCCATTATGAACACATCAAACATACAATCATTTACAATGCTTTACTTACTATTGACTTTCCACTCTCTTCCAGATGATCAATGGGTCACTCAAGAACCCATATTCGAGGGACAACCCATGGCATAGTTACTTATTAGAATCTGAGTCTCTGTTCTGAGACCTTCCTAATTTATAAACTTCTCACACAAGGTCCGCCTCTAGCAACAGGAAGTTCCGGTTACCCACAAAGCCTTGCGATTCCTTGCCATTTCCTGTCACAGTGGAGCCAGACTGCATTATGCAGTCAAATCAGTTGCTTTGTTCTTACACAAAGCTTTTGTCTCTTATCTAGAAAGCTACCCCCGCTCGGAGTTGCTATCTCTTTTGTTTAGAAACCCCTCACCTGATAGCGAGACCTGTTCCCTGTCTTCCACGCAAAGGCCTATTGTCTCTGGCATGCAAGAACTCTTTGAAGCTCAGGAGCACAGCAGGGAGCCTGCCTCTGCCCACTCTGTACCACTAGGCTCACCTCAAACAGTACATGTTTGCTAACTCCTGCAGGACAATAAAAGCACATTGCTGTTGCACCAATAATAATACACAGTTATCTTTCATAATCATGGATTATTCCACACCTGCCACCTGTGATAACTGAACCATGTTCAGTTCTCTCACAACCAACTCTACTACCACCATTTCTCTGTGAGCTTTTTTGGCTTCTTAAATCATGGCTTAGGTCAGTAATTGGCGAAAGTATGGCGGAAAAGTTCGATTTCATCTCTGTAAACTGCTCTGATCCCACACTCATACAGGTTACATTCTCAACACAATTTTCACACATTGTCTTTAAGTGGCTCTAAACCCATATTTTGGAATAATTTACAGTTCAACTTAACTTTCTCAATTTGTCATTTTCAAACTTTTAGGAATTCAAATTGTTTTGGAAAACTTTTCTTCTCCCACTTTTTTCCCTAGTAAGTCAATGTCCTATTTAGGGCATGTTGCCATGACAATTGACATAGTAACTTGGTTAAAGGGTTTAAAAGATTTTAAAATGGCTGATCTACAATCTTACCTTTAAGAAACTTCACTCTGCATTTAAACTTCTAGCCCACATCCCAAAATGCTTTTTATACAATCAACAAATTAGCAATTCAAAAAGGCCTGATTACTCAGATCATGAGTTAACATCAGTTAAGAATAATTTTGTTGCATGGAAGAACCTTCCAAATTATTGTTGCATTTTGACTTAGTGGCATATTGTCGGCAGTAAATTAATACATTTCATTATGCAAGTTATTTCTTCTGGTAATATCGTAAACACTACAAATGATACATTCATTTACACAATATCTCTCGAAATTCCTAAGTAAACAGTCGCTCAAATAAGACATTTCGATTTTTTAGACACCACGTTGACATCTTTTTCGCTTATTGTCCGCACTGCGTACCACTGTCCACAGCTAATAACTGGATAGACCTGTTAGTCAAGCCTATTGCAAAGGCCTAAACCCTTGTCTAGCCAGTCACAGCTGCCATGCCGCTTTCTCATGGACCTTTCCATCTGCACTGCTCCCTTACTCTGAGGGTGGCAGTGCAAATGTCAGTTCGTTCGCCAGCGTCACTTTGCTGGCACCACCAGCCACCAGTGGAACTGCTTTTTTAGCAACATCCAACTGGGGGCTCTTCTCGGCCGCTGCCAAGAAAGAGCGTGGGGCTTTGCTCCACCTGGTGGCCCTCTTCCCCTCCTTCGAGGGTGGAGAAGGGATTGTTAGTGTATCTTTAATCTTCACCTTTTTTCTTCTAGTTATTCCAGCCCCACCAGGACGAAGCATTCTCTTTGCCTGGATCCTGGCGGTAAGAACTGAAATGACCTGACGTAGCACTCCGCCCCTCTCTTTCCGAGCGGGCGCTCGCAGGGACCACACCCACTCAGACTTCCTTCTGAGTGGTTTTGGGGGTGCTGGGTAGGCGCCCAGCCCCCGATCTCGGACAGACCCGACTGGTCTGCTTTCGGCCTTCTGCCTGCCACCTTTGTGAGACAGGGGCTTGGAGCAAACGCCACCCTTGACAGGCCTGACTGGTCTGCTTTCGGCCTTCTGCCTGCCACCTTTGTGAGACAGGGGCTTGGAGCAAACGCCACCCTTGACAGGCCTGACTGGTCTGCTTTGGGCCATCTGCCTGCCACCTTTCTTAGACGGGCCCTTGGAGCGAACGCCACCCTTGCCAGGCGACTCGGATCCCTTCTTCTTGAACGCCACCGGTCCGCTGGTAGCTGGTCCCCTGCCGGCGGCGACGTCCGTTGCAGCAGTGGCGTCCACTGACGCCCTCGCCGGCTCCTCTCCTGGTTCAGCGACCTCCAGTGACTGGCTCCCCTCTGCGTCGATGGGATTGGTGAAGACTTTCACCGCCGTGGCGACGTCCATTGAAGCTGCCTTCCTGGCGGTCTGCTCATCTGCGACGTTGGCTCCCTCTGGACCCTCCCCGGCGTGGTCTCCTCCCTCTTCAGCGTGGAATGGGGTCTCCCCTGCAGCTTCTCTCGCTTCTCTCGCGATCTCCAGTGGCACCTCCCCCACCGCCGATGGCTCCTCTCCGCCGGCCGTCACGACCTCCTCGGCGCCTTCCCTGCGTGTCGTGATGAGGAGATATCCCTCCGCCGCGTTGTCCATCGAAGCTGCTCTCTCGATCTCCAGTGACTGGTTCTCCGCAGTTACTTCCTCAGGATTGACCTCCTTCTCCGCGTGGTCCCTCGGAGCAGCATGGAAAGGGGTCTCTGCCTCCCTCGGAGCGTGGAAAGGGGTCCCTGCCTCCCTCGGAGCAGCGTAAGGGGTCTCTGCGTTGTCCCTTGCAGTAGTGATGCCATCTGGTTTCACTCTGAGGACTGCTGGCCCAGCTGATCCATCTGTAGGTGTGACATTCCTACCCCCCTCTGCAGCGTGGTCTGCTTCCCCCGGTCCAGCTCCATCGATCACCAGTGGCACCTTTGCAGCTGCTCTCTCGATCGCAGCGTGGAATGGGGTCTCTCCCTCTGCAGCGTAGAGTGGGACCCCCGGGCCGGACTCTGCGTTGTCCCATGGAGTAGTGCCATCTGGGTTGACCTTGAGGGCTGCTGGCCCAGCTGATCCATTTGTAGGAATGACATTCCAACCCCCCTCTGCAGCGACCGGCTTATCTGTAGGAGTGACATCCTCACCTCCTCCAGCTGCTGGAGGATTGGTCGCCCCAACCCCCTCTCCAGTTACTACCGGCTCTGCTGCTTTCTCTGTGGGGTCAGACATTAGTTCCTCCCCCACAGCAGGGGGATGTTCACTCACTGGGGGCTGTGTGAAGCGGGACCCATATTCTTCCTGGGCCGCTTCAAACCAGACCTGCCTCAATGTTTCGTCATACTCTTGGCAACAGTCATCCTGCATCCTGTAGATCTCAGATGAACTTTCTTCATCAATTTCTAGTATGGCGATAGAATATGTAACAACCTTAAGGAATCTAGCTAATTCGGCTCTTAGCTCCCTTACCGCCCTTTCTTTTGGTAAATCCAGCAGGACAATAAACTTTACTTCCCTCCTAAAAACTGCTTGAGCTGCTTCACACTTCCCTATTAACTCAGCTAACACTTCCATCTCCCTTGTTTGGGTATAAGGTCTGTTAGTTAGTCTTAATTCAATGGGCTGTGACAGTAATCGTCAGTTATTTTTAGCAAGTAACAGTGTTGTTTCAGCCTTTAGCTATATAACAACAATAATTAATTAACACTGTGTTTAACCTGTAAAATAGCACCCACCCTATCAGCATTCCACGCAAGAAGCCTTTTAATGGTCTACTTACATTAGTTAATTTTGTTAATTAATACTGGATAGGATATATTTTGCTCTACCAATGTACATTCTAGTATTTAACCCACAATGATTACCATTGATCCCCTGTTCTTGTACACTAATCATCTAGTTACTCACAGTATCAGTCTATCATAAAGTCTGGTTAAACAGTGTATTACACTGGCAGAATCCTCCCCCAACCCTTATCAGTAAACAAAGGGGGGACAGACTTTCTGTCTCCCAGGTAAACAAAGAGAATGCTAATTGTATTTCCCCACCACCCAGGTCAGGGGCAACAATCACCTCTCTGTCAATAATGGCAGTTAGCTAGCAGCTAGCACTAATATGCTAGACAATAGAACTGCTTAGCTTAGCTAGCCACGCTAAAGGTAGCTCTCAGGTCGGATGGCTTTAGCTTCTAACCTTCTCTGGTACACTAATCAAACTCTTAGCGGTAGCCTGGCTACAAAACCTGTGGTTAGCCTCTAGCTTCTCCCTCAGCTCCTTATCCTTAGCTCAGACAATAGAATCTGTTGGCACGCAGCATCCCCAAATCTACAGTCCTTTCTCCACACTTTTTGCAAACTGTGGGGCTTTGTTCATAGCACCTGGTTGGTTCTCTTCCCGGTAGGCTCCTCACGGTAGCGCCCGTACGGTCTCGACAATAGTAGCTGTCCTTTTCAAGCAACAGCTCTCTCCGTCCTTTCCGCCGGCTCCGCGTCCCCTGTCCTCCGTGGATTCGATGACTCCTGCAGGCTGTTTTAGTTTGAGACCCTCTCAGCCCCACACCGACACCTTTGGTGCTGATAAAACCTATATTAAACCTGTCCCATAACCAGGCTAATAAGTATTTTATTTTGTTACGACTCACTTCTCATCTTAAAGAGACAGTGCGTCTTTACTCCTAAGGCTATAGGAGATTTTTATGCTATGTTATCTCACTAGATAACACACATTAAATCCAGCCTCTAATGGTTTTCACCATCAGACTATTGGCAGGATCATACAATTATGTGATCCGCTTACAGGACTGACCTAATACCTTTCTAGAATCACATAGGCTCCAAGGGTTCATAATTGTTTAATTACTCTGTAACACTCAATTACTATGTAATTTTACTTTAATTACTGCGTAACACTTAAACTCGAAAGATAATCTAGTAGTTTAATGACTTGGTAATTTCTTTAATTACTGCGTAACACTTAAACTCGAAAGAAATCTAGTAGTTTAATGACTTGGTAATTTGACTTTAATTACTGCGTAACACTTAAACTCGAAAGATAATCTAGTAGTTTAATGACTTGGTAATTTCTTTAATTACTGCGTAACACTTAAACTCGAAAGAAATCTAGTAGTTTAATGACTAGGTAATTAATACTTAAACTCTGAAGGCCTTATTAAAAACCAGCATAGTTTAATAAATGCGTAATTAAACGCTTTAAACTCAGTAAAGCCTCCCACAGAGGCATTAATAGTTTAATAACTCTGTAATAAGCGGAGTTCAAACACAGTGTCATTCGCTTATTAACTCTAAGATGCCCCCCCACGAGGACACTACAGCCTTATGACCGTGTAACAAGCAGAGTTCCAATTACTAAACTCAGATAAGTTTCCCTGAGACTATCAATAGTTTATTACTGTGTTATACCACGTATAACACGGTTAATCAATTTAAACTCATAGATGTCTCTCTTAAGAGACACTACAGTTTAATCACTTAAACTCTAGCTAATCTCCTCCGGAGATTACGATAGTTTTATTACTGTTCACTTTTATAGCCAACCTAGTTTTCTGCTTTGTGCAGAGTTAAACAACGGTTACTAAGCCCAAATGAAAGGGCAGAGAGAGGAGTGAGTCTAAGGCATTACTCGTACCAAATGTCTTTTAAGGTGATTTATTTTACTAATAACACATACAATACATTTAGGTAAATAGGTAATAAAACCTGGTAAGAGAGAAAACAAGCACAGAACATTCACAGTATTAAGATATGACTTCATCCCATTATGAACACATCAAACATACAATCATTTACAATGCTTTACTTACTATTGACTTTCCACTCTCTTCCAGATGATCAATGGGTCACTCAAGAACCCATATTCGAGGGACAACCCATGGCATAGTTACTTATTAGAATCTGAGTCTCTGTTCTGAGACCTTCCTAATTTATAAACTTCTCACACAAGGTCCGCCTCTAGCAACAGGAAGTTCCGGTTACCCACAAAGCCTTGCGATTCCTTGCCATTTCCTGTCACAGTGGAGCCAGACTGCATTATGCAGTCAAATCAGTTGCTTTGTTCTTACACAAAGCTTTTGTCTCTTATCTAGAAAGCTACCCCCGCTCGGAGTTGCTATCTCTTTTGTTTAGAAACCCCTCACCTGATAGCGAGACCTGTTCCCTGTCTTCCACGCAAAGGCCTATTGTCTCTGGCATGCAAGAACTCTTTGAAGCTCAGGAGCACAGCAGGGAGCCTGCCTCTGCCCACTCTGTACCACTAGGCTCACCTCAAACAGTACATGTTTGCTAACTCCTGCAGGACAATAAAAGCACATTGCTGTTGCACCAATAATAATACACAGTTATCTTTCATAATCATGGATTATTCCACAACACACTTGGACCCGGAAGTTATTCTGGCGGGGCGCAACGTCACTGCTTAACAACCGAATAGAGCACCGAAGTCCTGACGTCACTGCCAGTAGAGGGCGCTGTTCCGCGGGTTCGTGGCTGTACTTTTTGTGTTGATATCCTCATTGGGGAATCTTAGATCGCCTCATATAAGAACTGTGTTCCAAAAATAAACACACCACCATGGCGATTTTAGTCATATGGATATGAAACATCGACTGAAGGTGTAAATGTACACATTTACCCAAAGAGTAACACAATATAAACACTAGAAACAAGTCAAACGACCAAAAGACTACATTTCCCATGAACGCGGCTGCTGTAGGGACAGTGATTTCAGACCCGGAAGTAGTAGTTCTTAAGACTTTTAAGGCAGAATTAATTCCATTTTCGCCAGAAACAGGCTGTACCAAATATGAATGAATATCATAAATGATGCAGAGCCACCCCCCTGACAGAAACGCCAGGGTGGTGTGTTTATGTTTGGAACACAGTTCTTATATGACGTGATCTAAGATTCCCAAATGAGGATTTCAACACAAAAAATAGTACATTTACCTGAGTACTGTACTTGAGTATCTGTACTTTACTTGAGTATTTGTATTTTTGTACACTAATGACTTTTACTCCACTACATTTCAAAGAGAAATATTGTTACTTTTGACTCCACAACATTTCTAGGAAGGGGTAAAAAGTACATTATGAATTTACCACTTAGGGCACGGTCACACCAAAATATGGTTGCCCTCTGATAAACTCATGTTGTGAGCGGCCGACAGTTTTTTGCAGCCAGAATGGTATGGCATGTGCCAGCAGCCGTATAGAGCGCATAAACGCAAGGTGTGCGCGACACAGGGAAAGATGCTCAAGACCATTAAACCACGCGATTGTCATTGAAAAAGCATTGGCAGATTCCGCCCCATAGGTAAAATAAAAGTGCGGTGTGACCGTGCCCTTGAGCCTTATTTCAAATATAGTGAAAATAGAAGATCTACAAGCTCACAACAGGTCAGTGAGCTTGTAGATCTGCTTTTGCCAATCTTGTTTATTTATAATTTTTTGTCTTAAAAATCGATAATTCTAATACAATGCATTGATATTTAAATGCAAATGTACTTTGTAATTTGTACTTTAGTTTACTTAAGTATTTCAAAAAGCATTTAGTTTTACTAATTTTATTTATTTATTTATTTATTTATTTAACAGGGACAATGCACATTGATCAACATGTCAGTTATTCACGTCCATGTAAATGAGCCAGAGTTAGCCAGAGTTGGCTAATTTTCATCTGTAGTCCCTGAGCAGGCTATTAAAAAAAGTGGTATAGTTATCCATACAAAAAGAGACATCGTCAACAATACAAAACAAGTAGACATAGTACAGAAGACAAAACAAATACAGTAAAATATGAGAAGGCAGTGATTAATGGAGCCGAAATTTACTCATGATTACAAATTTGGTTAGCTTTAAGCCATCTTTTAAGGTTGAATTTGAAAGTTAGATAGTTGGTGGTCTCTCTTACTTCGGTAGGAAGACTGTTCCAGTGATGGGAGGCTCTAACAGAGAAGACTGTTTTACCAAACACACTCTGTCTGAATGGCACCTCACAGTCTCCCCTGGTAGTTAGTGTGGTTGCCCGAATGGGCAACCAGACTATTGTTATAGAGAAACTTTATTCTGGATAAACTTTATTTCGGGCTGCTACTCCTCCCACAGTTTATTTTTCCCAATTTAGTGCCATATGTCAAAATGACCGGCTTCACCGGGAATCGTGCACTTGTATTTTGCTAAGAGATTGGTTCAATAGTTTAATTTATATTGATTTATTAGTACATTAAATTTCCCCATCCACTTTAATGGAAAAGTGAAAAAACTTAAATTCAAGTATTTTTTGCTCTGAAACCGTAAGAGCTAGAGTTACCAGATTTGATGGGGAGGTTCATGATTTGTTCCGAAATTATTGAAAAAATAATTACACTAATCGGCCACATGGTGGCGCTATAACAGCCCCCTTTACGTTTTGCCCTATAACTCTTGAACCATAGGTCGTAAAATCAAAATGTATTTTTCCCTAGATTCCTTGGGTTATGACGCAACTCCCCATATAGACCACGCCCATTTGCGTCAGGATAGATTTTCCGCCATTTTGAATTTTCTTCAAAACACACTTTTAGCTCCTCCTCCCATATATTTTGTCCAAATTTCACAAAAATCGGTACACATGATCTCTGGACCCATGCAATAATCTGGAGCGAAACAGAATTTTGATAGTCCATACCGTTCGTCCGTAAATGGCTTCCAAAGTCAGCGGGAGGGGCCCGTTTTTTAAAAAATGGCAGAAATCACGAACGAGACGTCCGGTCAATCCCAAATTTGAATCACATGTTGAGGGTGGTTTACTCAACAAATACCCAAAAGCATTTCCACTTTGATCCATAGGGGGCGCCACAAATGCACAAAACGTGACCGTTTGATGCAAAAACATGATTTTTGGGAGAATCAATCCTCTCAAAATGAAATAAAAGCGATCTCAGGAGTGACGTGACAATACGATTGGCCCCTTACATTTGTGGGAGGGGCCTATTTATTTAATCGGAGGGGCCTATTTCCTAAAATCAAAACGGCACTTATCACGAAGGCAGGATCCGATCGGCACCCGATTCGAATGGCACGTCGCGCGGCCTCCGACTCGCGTCGGCGCAACCACACTTTGCAATTGCCCTGAATTGCGACGCGTCTAGTTGCCCTTGTTGTTCTGTCACCACTTTCTCTTCGCTCTATGAACTGTTTTAGTGGTGGAGGTGCAAGCCCATTTAAAACCTTAAAAATGAGACAAGCATCTGCAAAATATTTAAAGCCATCAAAATTAAATAAATTATACTTTTGAACTATACGGCAATGGTGGTAACGGTTGGGTTTTTGATCAAGTGTTTTTAATGTCTGTTTGTAAAGTGATTCTATGGGTTTGAGAGTTGTTAGATTTGTCTGTGACCAGGTTGTGAAGCAGTATGTGATGTGTGAGAAAATCATTGCATGCATGAAGAGTTTGGCTGCGTCTGTTGTTAGATATGGTCTTATGTGCCTGAAATTAGACAGATTGAATTTGATTTTATTGGCTACATTTTTAATATGTTTTTTAAATGTCAAGTTTGAGTCTAGTGTGATTCCAAGATATTTAAATTCAGATACTACCTTAATAATGTTTCCATTGACGATAATGTCAGGATAAACATTGTCTGTGGAGTTGCGTGAAAAAAACATACAAACAGTTTTGTTTGTATTCAGATGTAAACATGAGTTCCTCAACCAATCAGATACATGGACCATGGCTGCAGTTAGTTTCTCTGCTGCGAGTTGTTTGTTTTCAGCATGTATATAGAGAACTGTGTCATCAGCATACATTTGTATGGAGACAGATGGACAGACAGAAGGCAGATCATTAATATACAAACTGAACAAGATAGGGCCCAGTATTGATCCCTGAGGAACTCCAATGTTACTGTTAAGATATGTTGACTGTTTGTTACCAATACGAACCCTTTGCTTCCTATTTGTTAAATATGAATCAAACCATCTGACTGCTTCAGTAGAAAAGTTAAAGAAAGAGAGTTTTGAGCTTTTGACAAGAGTACCGGATGGTCTACAGTGTCAAAAGCCTGTTTAAGATCCAGGAATACTGCACCCACTGTACCACCTTTATCCAAACTTGACTCCAAAAAGTAGCAGTTAGCGGTTTCTGTTGAATGGTTGGAGCGAAAACCGAACTGCAGTGGACACAAAGGAGTATGGCCTGTATTCAAATGAGCGGTCAGTTGTTGAGCAACCCATTTCTCGGCCACCTTGGACACTATAGGTAGAATACTAATGGGCCTATAATTTGCCACATTTGTCTGGTCACCGGCCTTAAAAATTGGTGTTACAATGGCGGATTTCCAGATGCTAGGGAAAGTGCATTGCCTAATTGATAAATTTATCAAATGTACTATGGGACAAACTAATGCATCCTTGTGTGTTTTTAGAAATGTTGTGTCCATGTCATAAGCATCCCTTGCTTTTGAGTCTCTTAAGGAGCTCATGATCTTAACCACTGCAGATTCGGTAATTTCTCCTATCCTAAAAATGGGCTTGTCATCATTAATAGGGGCACATGTCAGAATTCTAGTGGGGAAACTTTGGGCCAGTTCCCCAACTGAATTTATAAAATAACTATTAAAAGTATTTGCTATCACCTCTTGATCTTGAATTAAGGTTCCATTCACTTTCATATTCCTTTGTTTTCTGATCCTTATTTCTCCCAGTTAATTTATTAAGGGTTTCCCAAATCAATTTCCCATTTTCCCTTGCATCTTCTATTACTTTAATAAAAAAAATAAGCTTTAGCTTTCCTTAAATTCCTTACTACCTTATTTCTAATACTTGTGAAAATCTGCCTATCAGATGTAACCTGATTTTAGTGATCTCTTTAGTGCAAAATCTCTCTCTCTCATCTGCTGCCAGAGGGCGCCATTGAGCCATGGCAGGGTGTTTTTACTTAAGTATGTTAAAAAGCAAGTACTCCACTACTTTAACTCAAGTGCAAATTTAACTGAGCAACTGTCACTTGTATTTGGGTAATATTTGACCAAGAGTATCAACACTTGACTCTCGCGTTACTTTTACTCAGCCAAGAGATGGAGTGAGATAAGCGGTCAGATTGACTATGCATGCGTGTCAAAACGTTAATCTGTCAGCCTAGAATCTGAAAATAAACCCTTCACTTCTTTGAAACTGTTTTCTGATCAACTTTGGGCCTGGAAAAAATGCGGAGCATTTGAGTTTGGCAAAACCCCCACATCCTGTGGCAGCCCTGCAGCTCAGGCCTCCCCCTTCAAGGCATTGATCGCGTCCACCCATTGGCTCTGACCACACGCACGCACGCACACACACGCGCGCGCACGCACACAAGCACACGCACACGCACACGCACACACACACACACACACACACACACACACACACACACACACACACACACACACACACACACACGCACACACACACACACACACACACACACACACACACACACACCAGCCTGATCTCCAGAGATATACGTAACATTGCACGGATCCAGTGCACTTCTCTGGAGATCGGGTTGCACACACACACACACACACACACACACACACACACACACACACACACACACATTCTTCTTGAAAACAGGATAAACCTTGTAGACACTCATTGTCACGCTCTGGAGAGAGTGAATGGGGAGGTACTCACAGATGCATGATACTGGCATTCAGGGTGTGAGGTTCAGTAGTCTAGTGAGAAGAGCAAGACAAACACAGACCTCAGACATGAAATCAATTGGATTATTGTTGGTCATTCTATTTTTGACTTGGAGTTCTACATCAAATGCGTCAAGGCAGAAAGGTAAGGCTGGAATTTGTTTCAATGTATTTTAACAGTTTTTATGTACCTGTAGGACAAATATATTGTATTGTTTGTGGAATTTGGGAAACTATTTAAAAATAAATAAATGAATAAGAGAGCTTTGATCCACACGAGAGACCTTTGCTGTTTGGTTGTTGTTGTTCATTAATCAATATGTATTAATAATTTATTGGCCAAGCAATTGAATAAAATAAAATAATAATAATTTGAACTGTAGTATGCAAATTTGTCCTAATAATACAATTCCCACACTAGGCCTATATCCTATACTACAGTATGTACACATGTTTGCCTCTAACAGTTGTAGAAATGTGATTTATAGCCATTTGGATCCCCCACACAACTATAAGAGAAAGTATGCAGCTGTCTGCTTTTTTACTATGAAATGTTCTCTCTGTTCAAGTCAACCTGTTTTTTCCCCAGACATTAAGCACAAAATATACAAAACATTTAACCTGTAAACAATCTCTAAGACAACTTATAAACTTTCAAAAATATATATGTAAATGTTAAACATTATGAATGAGAATTATTGTTTTAGTAACAGAAAGACAACAACAACAACAACTCATATTAATAATAATCTAAATAGTAAGACAAAGAGAAGACAAACATAAAACATCACCTATAGATGTGTATGCTGTGTATGCCAGATGGTATTACAACGTATGACTATTTCCCTTTGACAACAACCCCACACACGAAGGCAAAACCTACATTTATTTTTGCATAGCCTATCAGGCATGAGGCACGAGAAGTATCTTCAAGCATGAAATGTATTGTCATATAACGTTACTAGAAACATAATGAAGAGGGTTGCTGTTCAATTATGAAAAGTACCACCAGCACGGATGCCTTTTTCCTGTGTGTTGAAAAACGTTCGTATTGCTATCTAGATAAAAGATATTCTTTTTATGCTTGAACCAACTCTTCTGAACCATGCATCTGTAAATGTATGACTTGAAGGGATATTTCACTTTCAAACTTATTTTGGGTAATTTTAACGTCTGTTCAGGCTTTTGTGTGCACCCCAGACAATTTTTTAAGTTGCTTGATTCAGTATTTAGATATTTGATATTTATATTATTAGCCCCTTTCCTGTATAAACTCATTCATTTTAACCATGATAGATTCATCGAAAACACTGTCCTTGGTTCTGGTGACTGGTATTGTCCTTCTAATACGTGAGGGGCCCTCACATATTAATTTTATTTTATTTCTTATTGTATCTTTTTGTTTTTCATTAAAAAAAAGTATAAAACATAAATGAAAAAAGTAATTGAAAAAACACGGCCCCCCTTGTTACAAGGCCAATATCAATCACCAGAACCAAGGATGTGTTTTCAATGAGACTAGTAGACGTTACAATGAACAAGTTTGAAAGTGAAATATCCCTTTAAGTTATCTCTGTTCATTTAAACTACTGTAAACTTTTTGTGTATGTCTGCTTTCTTATAGGAAAAAAAGGTCGCGGTGCCATTAAGCATGTGGATAATGCAACAGATGACATGGATAATGCAACAGATGACCTCGGAGGACCAATACAACGTGGTCATACAGGGGTTGTGTTGAACTACAACTTTAATGTTAATGGATTTAATGGAGATGAAGAAGTTAGTGTGGATAATGCAACAGCTATTAAAGGAAAACACACTTGTGGTCTCACTCCTGTTGTTGTGAACCCCCAGGATCAGGTCTTAGTTTGTGTGGATAAAGCAACAATTGACACACTGACGAGCCATCTGACCACCATCTTCCTCCCCATCCTCTACATCATAGTGTTTGTTGTGGGCCTGCCTGCCAACACCATGGCTTTGTGGGTGTTTCTGTTCAGGACCAAGAAGAAGCATCCATCAGCGATCTACATGGCCAACCTTGCTCTGTCTGATGTGCTTTTTGTCATCTGGATCCCCCTGAAGATTGCTTACCACTTCAATGGTAATGACTGGATCTATGGAGAGGGGCTGTGCAAAGTCTTGGTGGGGTTCTTCTATGGGAACATGTACTGCTCCATCCTCTTCATTGCCTGTCTGAGTGTACAGAGGTGCACTCAGGCACTTTGTGAGCAGAAAGGGAATAACAAAGTGGCAATTGGTGTCTGTGTGACCATCTGGGTTTTCATTTGGACCACCACCATTCCTTTATACCAGTATGATCACACAGTCAGAGTCATAGACCTCAATATTACCACCTGTCATGATATCAGTGCCATATGGGACATAAACAACCCATTCGCTTCTGTCAAGTACCCTTATTACTACTTCATGTTAATGGCCACCGTTGTGTTTCTTATTCCTTGCATAGTGATTGTTGTGGCCTATGTCCTCCTGTTCCGGTACCTGCAGGATAAGATGGTACATAACGTAGACAGAACAGCAGTAAAGAACCGTCACAAAACTTTGATGTTGATGGTGACAGTACTGGTGACATTCCTGGTGTGTTTCATCCCCAGTAACATAATGCTGGTGATTCATTACTATCTGCTGAGCATTGGGGAGGTAAATAATGGATATGGTTTCTACATCGCCACTCTGTGTTTGGCCAGCCTTAACAGTTGTCTAGACCCCTTTATTTATTACTTTGTGTCAGATGACTTCAGAAAGGATGTGAAGAACACACTGCTCTGTAGGAGCAGGAGAACTGCAGAGAGTATAGAGTCTATGGAGAAATACTGTAGGAAGAACAAACCCTATGTGTCTGTGAATACAGACAGCAGTCTGTAGCTGCTTATCAAACAGAGGAGAGTGACGACTCTGGAAGGACACTGGTGTACGATATTGGAAAAGTCGACTGTGCCTGTTCTTCCTATTCTGTTCCTGACCCACCAATACTGTTATGTTATGTTAGGCTAGAATAAATAGCACTCTTCATAACAATAGATACAGTGTGAAAACTTGGGATGAAACAAGGTACAGCAATAGATAACTTCTGCAAAAGAGGAACCATCACCCCCATCCGTGTGCACTGTGACAGGTAGTCACTTTTCCGTTGCACAATACCAGCTTAACTCACCTTGGCTGTACCCTCCTTTTTGATTTTCCGAAACTTTTTCGGTAGTTCCCCCATCAATGTTTCAAGTTGGCTGAGGTGATACCAAAGGTGACACTGTTAGCGTTTGCAACAATATATAGAATAATGGGCAATATATTTTATCCAAAAACTATTTCACTTGAATAACGTCTGTCCATTTGTTACGGCCAGCCTTATTTTTTTATCTTGTATTGCATAATTACTTGGTGGTTATATTACTTGTATAATTTGATATTTTGTACTGCTGCTTGTGTTTTGTGTTTCTGTTGTATTCTGAGGTGGAGACTGAGGCCTGTCAAATTGACTGACACCTGCCTGTGGCAAATTCATGTTAGAATGTTGATCACCTGAGACTGTCAGCTGCCTGCCTGCGGGGAATTGGTTCCCTCCATGGATTGGCCATCTCTGATGAGCCCTGTGACACAGGGGTCATTTAGTGAAAATAGCTGATCTACAAGCTCACAACGCGAACGCGTTCCCGGGGAGACTGTATACCTTCACGGGTTGGCTTATTTTTTAAGATTTGGTGGTTTCATGTTCCTGTAAAATGTGCACTGTGTGCAGCTTGAAGACAAGAAATGTGTTGAACCTGTAGTTACATGTAGATGTGGTGCAATAGAGCACAGAAGTGACACTTCACTTGTCTCTGACCCCTGGTTCAAAAGCCCCTACATCAGTTCAGTATTGATGACTCACAATTGGACAAGTGAGTTGAACAGGTTCGGGGCATGAATAAACAACTCTATTGCAGGCTGCTGGGCTAGGCTCTCCCTTAACGGCCACTGTTGGAGAGTGAGTCATTTTTTGGAGTATTTCAATACTGGGACCTGTGGCATTAATGACTCTGTCACTTACAGTGCTTTTAATGGCTTTTAACCCTGGACGGCTCTGAAAGACCCCCCCCCCCCAACCAAAAGAGACATTGGACTGATGCATTTCCCTCCTACGCCCTTGTCCCAAATTCCACTGCTCTGCTTTTATTCGTATCTAGTAAAGAAAATAAAACATAACATTGACTTTGGATTTCTTGCCTCTGTGTGGTTTTGTGTGGCGTCTCCCTATTGTGATCACTTACAAGAACTGAAGCCTTTTATTTGGTTATTCACACTACCGTGTAACATTATTATTACTGTTTAAATCATAGAACAATGAACCAGATCTAAGGAAAGCCATGACTGTCAATGTACAGACTCAGTGAGCACAGTCTTGCGATCGAGAAAGGCCGTCACAGGCAGACCTGGCACCCAAGAGAAGACACTGTGCAGGCCTGGAATGTTATCTTTTTAGGGGCAAGGCCCCTTGGTATTCAAGTTGTTGTTGTTTTTGAGGGCTTAAAGGCCAAATGCCAGGGCAGGAAGGCCATCAAATAAACAATGCTTTTAAATCCACAGAAATCATTAATTCAAAAATGTTTAATACGCAATATTAAAATCTGTGAAATGAATACATTAAACAGCTGTTTATTTCACAAAATTCATTTATTGGTATTTACAAATTACCAATTTGTATGAACCCCTGAGTCAAAAGTTCATACATGTTTAGCCCTGGACGGATCAGAGTCACTGGATTCAACCCCATATGAGTCCCTCAGGGTTCTATACTAGTGTATTTTCTGTTTTTGTGGGGAAAGCTGAGCAGAAAATAGTAGAACGACAAGCTCACACAGGATGTGTATATATATATATATATATATATATATATATATATATATATATATATATATATATATATAATTTGACACACACACACACACACACACACACACACACACACACACACACACACACATACACACACACACATCCGGTTTAGTCGTCATCAGAGTGTCTTGATGAAAACAGATGATAAGTGATAGGCAAGCAAGAGATTCAACAGTGCCTTCACTGCGGAGCACACACACACACACACACACATTCTTCTTGAAAACAGGATAAAACTTGTAGACACGTCACGCTCTGGAGAGAGTGAATGGGGAGGTACTCACAGATATATGATACTGGCATTCAGGGTGTGGCTTTTATATAAAATACGTAAGGTACAGTAGTCTAGTGAGAAGAGCAAGACAAACACAGACCTCAGACATGAAATCAATTGGATTATTGTTGGTCATTCTATTTTTGACCTGGAGTTCTACATCAAATGCGTCAAGGCGGAAAGGTAAGGCTGGAAGTTGTTTCAATGTATTTTAACAGTTTTTATGTACCTGTAGGACAAATATATTGTATTGTTTGTGGAATTTGGGAAACTATTTAAAAATGAATAAGAGAGCTTTGATCCACAAGAGAGACCTTTGCTGTTTGGTTGTTGTTGTTCATTAATCAATATGTATTGATAATTTATTGGCCAAGCAATTGAATAAAATAAAATAATAATAATTTGAACTGTAGTATGCAAATTTGTCCTAATAATACAATTCCACACTAGGCCTATATCCTATACTACAGTATGTACACATGTCTGCCTCTAACAGTTGTAGAAATGTGATTTATAGCCATTTGGACCCCCCACATAACTATAAGAGAAAGTATGCAGCTGTCTGCTTTGTTACTATGAAATGCTCTCTCTGTTCAGGTCAACCTGTTTTTTTCCCAGACATTAAGCACAAAATATACAAGACATTTAACCTGTAAACAATCTCTAAGACAACTTATACACTTTCAAAAAATGTTATGTAAATGTTAAACATTATGAATGAGAATTATTGTTTTAGTAATACAAAGACAACAACAACAACTCATATTAATAATAATCTAAATAAGACAAAGAGAAGAAGAAGAGGGGCCCTCACGTATTCATTTTATTTTATTTCTTATTGTATCTTTTTATTTTTCATAAAAAAAAAGTATAAAACATAAATGAAAAAAGTAATTGAAAAAACACGGCCCCCCTCGTTACAAGGCCAATATCAATCACCAGAACCAAGGACATGTGTTTTCAATGAGACTAACTAACATGGTTAAAATGTCTAAATACTGAATCAAGCAACTTAGAAACTGTCTGGGGTGCTCACAAAAGCCTGAGTAGACGTTAAAATGACCCCAAACAAGTTTGAAAGTGAAATATCCCTTTAAGTTATCTCTGTTCATTTACTGTAAAGTTGACTTTTTGTGTATACATCTGCTTTCTTATAGGAAAAAAAGGTCGCGGTTCCATTAAGCATGTGGATAATGAAACAGATGACATCGGAGGACCAATACAACGTGGTCATAGAGGGGTTGTGTGGAAAGAAGAAGTTGGATGTGTGTGGATAATGGACGTGTGTGTGGATAATGCAACAGCTAGAGTGAACCCCCAGGATCAGGTTCTAGTTCATGTGGATAAAGCAACAATTGACACACTGACGAGCCATCTGACCACCATCTTCCTCCCCATCCTCTACATCATAGTGTTTGTTGTGGGCCTGCCTGCCAACGTCATGGCTTTGTGGGTGTTTATGTTCAGGACCAAGAAGAAGCATCCATCAGCGATCTACATGGCCAACCTGGCTCTGTCTGACGTGCTTTTTGTCATCTGGATCCCCCTGAAGATCGCTTACCACTTTAATGGAAATGACTGGATCTATGGAGAGGGGCTGTGCAAAGTCTTGGTGGGGTTCTTCTATGGGAACATGTACTGCTCCATCCTTTTCATTGCCTGTCTCAGTGTACAGAGGTGCACTCAGGCACTTTGTGAGCAGAAAGGGAGCAACAAAGTGGCAATTGGTGTCTGTGTGTCCATCTGGGTTTTCATCTGGACCACCACCATTCCTCTATACCAGTATGATCACACAGTCAGAGTCATAGACCTCAATATTACCACCTGTCATGATATCAGTGTCATATGGGACATAAACAACCCATTCGCTTCTGTCAAGTACCCTTATTACTACTTCATGTTAATGGCCACCGTTGTGTTTCTTATTCCTTGCATAGTGATTGTTGTGGCCTATGTCCTCCTGTTCCGGTACCTGCAGAATAAGATGGTACATAACGTAGACAGAACAGCAGTAAAGAACCGTCACAAAACTTTGATGTTGATGGTGACAGTACTGGTGACATTCCTGGTGTGTTTCATCCCCAGTAACATAATGTTGGTGATTCATTACTATCTGCTGAGCATTGACAAGATAAATAATGGATATGGTTTCTACATCGCCACTCTGTGTTTGGCCAGCCTTAACAGCTGTCTAGACCCCTTTATTTATTACTTTGTGTCAGATGACTTCAGAAAGGATGTGAAGAACACACTGCTTTGTAGGAGCAGGAGAACTGCGGAGAGCATAGAGTCTGTGGAGAAATACTGTAGGAATAACAAACCCTATGTGTCTGTGAATACAGACAGCAGTAGCTGCTTATCAAACAGAGGAGAGTGAGGACTCTGGGAGGACACTGGTGTACGATATGGGATAGGCTACTGTCGACTGTGCACTGCCTGTTCTTCCTATTCTGTTCATGACCCACCAATACTGTTATATTCACCTTGTGACAGTGGCGAAAAATAAATAGCACTCTTCATAACAATAGGTACAGTGTGAAAACTTGGGATGAAACGAGGTATGTTTTTTTTTTTTGTATTGCATTATGTTTTTATTGTTGCTATGCCTTTGGTCAACTGTTGTTTTAAACTATACTGTAAGACTGACATGGCATCAGGTCTCAGTACCTGTTCACCACCCTGATGTTCTGGCTGTGGAAACTGTACCTTAGTTCAATGTTTCATGTCAAGGACCCCCAAATTAATATGTATTTGGCCGCGGACCCCCATCTGAAAATATTTTGTGCCAGGGAACCCCATATAAGATTTGTGTTGTTAAAATTTTTCATAAATATTCAAAATATGCACTCGCGTGGTGCAGTGGTAAAGTGCCTGCCCACCATCGCGGAGGCTGGGGGTTCAAATCCACCGCGGTGCATCCGTCTTTGTTGAGCGTCTATACGTAGGGTATCCTGTTTATAGTATCATGAGGCTGTACATCTAGACTTAGTCAGTTACTTGGTCAGTCCTTTAATGAATGAATGAATGTTTTATTTCCGTGTCTGGACAATTTCTTGACCCATCCCACATGGGATTATCAGACACATCACAACTCATAATACAGCCTGATTTTAAACAAGCCGCATACAGTACATACTGTACATTCATATATACCTGCACATGTTCCTGTGCCGGTTGCCATGAAGATCTACAACGAGACACATAATGGTCGCTCTGCCCGGGCAACTGACTGTCCAACTGACTGGTCAACTGACTGGTCAACTGACTGGTCAACTGTCTGGTCAACTGACTGGTCAACTGTCTGGTCAACTGTCTGGTCAACTGTCTGGTCAACTGACTGGTCAACTGTCTGGTCAACTGACTGGTCAACTGTCTGGTCAACTGACTGGTCAACTGACTGGTCAACTGTCTGGTCAACTGACTGGTCAACTGTCTGGTCAACTGACTGGTCAACTGTCTGGTCAACTGACTGGTCAACTGACTGGTCAACTGTCTGGTCAACTGACTGGTCAACTGTCTGGTCAACTGTCTGGTCAACTGACTGGTCAACTGTCTGGTCAACTGACTGGTCAACTGTCTGGTCAACTGACTGGTCAACTGACTGGTCAACTGTCTGGTCAACTGACTGGTCAACTGTCCGGTCAACTGACTGGTCAACTGACTGGCCGCTTGAATATATACCCTGTGGGATCAATAAAGGTCTATTCTATTATATTCTATCTTTGCAATGATACGTGTCAGATTAATGCCACAGTAGTTGACTGGTTTTGAGTGGTCTCCAGATTTTGGAACTGGTCTTATATCAGAAAAAGAACATCATATATTATATGGCTTGATGTTTTTCATGAGAGCCTGGTTAATGACATAATAACAAGAAAGCATGAATCAGATGCACCGTACTGTAACTAGCTGTAAACATAAAGTACTGCTGTAGGTGTTATATCATTGCTGTCATGTGGAAAACTCATATGTCTGTTACTCTTCCAGATTCAAATAAAAACAATGGCAAAAACTGTTGCATTTTGAGCTTGTAGTTCGCAATGTTTGCTACTTTTGTGTGACAAAGTACGTACAAAGTAGTATGACAGAGATAAGAGGTTTCTGTCCGACAGTGGCGATTAGTCATTAGTGCTTTTCATGGTGTTGTGTTTGTATTACAGTTGAATGAATGCATTTGATTTGTGTCATATCTTACGTGGAACGTTGAGGTGCATGTTGCATGTTTATATTTGACCAGTTTTCCTGTCATGCTGTCTCTAACCGCAGTTATTTCCCCCTCATGTTTCCACTGAGTGTTGACGTGAAATGATCAGTCTGACCTCATAAGCTTCTATAGAACACTGTTTCCCAAATAGTGGGTCAGGACCCATTTGTGGGTCGCAGACCGAACTTTATGGGTCAAGTAAATATCCATTTATTTGTTGTTCCTTTTGTTTACTTTTCAATTATTAATTCAAAAGATTTTCTAAAATGTTTGCCTAAAAGAATTTCATGAATACAAAAAAATAATCAAAACTTTTAAGATGTAGTGAAAATAGCTGATCTACAAGCTCACAACGCATTCCCGGGGAGACTGTATACCTTCATGGGTTGGCTTCTTTTTTAAGACTTGGTGGTTTCATGTTTCTGTAAAATGTGCACTGTGTGCAGCTTGCAGAGAAGAAATGTGTTGAACCTGTAGTCACATGTAGATGTGACGCAATAGAGCACAGAAGTGACACTTCACTTGTCTCTGACCCCTGGTTCAAAAGCCCCTACATCAGTTCAGTATTGATGACTCCCAATTGGACAAGTGAGTTGAACAGGTTCAGGGCCTGAATAAACGACTCTTTTGCAGGCTGCTGGGCTGGAAGGCTCTCCCTTAACGGCCACTGTTGGAGAGTGAGTCATTTTTTTATTTCGATACTGGGACCTGTGGCATCAATGACTCTGTCACTTACAGTGCTTTTAATGGCTTTTAACCCTGGACGGCTCTGAAAGACCCCCCCCCCCCCCAACCAAAAGAGACATTGGACTGATGCATTCCCCTTCTACGCCCCTGTATTTTATATAAAAGCCACATCCTGAATGCCAGTATCATGTATCTGTGAGTACCTCCCCATTCATTCTCTCCAGATTGTGACGTTTTATCCCCCCCATTCTATTTTTGACCTGGAGTTCTACATCAAATGCGTCAAGACGGAAAGGTAAGGCTGGAAGTTGTTTCAATGTATTTTAACAGTTTTTATGTACCTGTAGGACAAATATTTATGAGTTGTATTGTTTGTGGAATTTGGGAAACTATTTAAAAATAAATAAATGAATAAGAGAGATTTGATCCACAAGAGAGATCTTTGCTGTTTGGTTGTTGTTGTTCATTAATCAATATGTATTAATAATTCATTGGCCAAGCAATAAAATAAAATAAAATAATAATAATTTGAACTGTAGTATGCAAATTTTTCCTAATAATACAATTCCCATACTAGGCCTATATCCTATACTACAGTATGTACACATGTCTGCCTCTAACAGTTGTAGAAATGTGATTTATAGCCATTTGGACCCCCCACACAACTATAAGAGAAAGTATGCAGCTGTCTGCTTTTTTACTATGAAATGTTCTCTCTGTTCAAGTCAACCTGTTTTTTCCCCAGACATTAAGCACAAAATATACAAGACATTTAACCTGTAAACAATCTCTAAGACAACTTATACACTTTCACATTTTTTTTATGTAAATGTTAAAGTATGAATAAGAATTATTGTTTTAGAAATAGAAAGACAACAACAACAACAACAACTCATATTAATAATAATCTAAATAATAAGACAAAGAGAAGACAAACATAAAACATCATCTAAATAGATGTGTATGCTGTGTATATATTTCCCTTTGACAACAACCCCACACATGAAGAAAAAACCTAAGTTTATTTTTGCATAGCCATGAGGCACGAGAAGTATCTTCAAGCATGAAATGTATCTTCAAGCATGAAATGTATTGTCATATAACGTTACTAGAAAAATAATGAAGAGGGTTGCAGTTCAAAAATGAAAAGTACCACCAGCACGGATGCCTTTTTCCTGTGTGTTGAAAAACGTTCGTATTGCTATCTAGATAAAATATATTATTTTTATGCTTGAACCAACTCTTCTGAACCATGCATCGGTAAATGTATGACTTGAAGAAATTTGAGTCGTACTGCTCTTGAAGGGATATTTCACTTTCAAACATATTTGGGGTAAATTTAACGTCTATTCAGGCTTTTGTGTGCACCCCAGATTTTTTTTTAAGTTGCTTGATTCAGTATTTAGATATTTGATATTTATATTATTAGCCCCTTTCCTGTATAAACTCATTCATTTTAACCATGATAGATTCATCGAAAACGCTGTCCTTGGTTCTGGTGACTGGTATTGTCCTTCTAATACGTGAGGGGCCCTCACGTATTCATTTTATGTTATTTCTTATTGTATCTTTTTGTTTTTCATTAAAAAAAGTATAAAACATAAATGAAAAAAGTAATTGAAAAAACACGGCCCCCCTCGTTACAAGGCCAATATCAATCACCAGAACCAAGGACAAGTGTTTTCAATGAGACTAACATGGTTAAAATGGAGTTTGAAGTTACAATGGGTTTAGGTAAAATGAATATCAAATGTCTAAATACTGAATCAAGCAACTTAGAAACTGTCTGGGGTGCTCACAAAAGCCTGAGTAGATGTTAAAATGACCCCAAACATGTTTGAAAGTGAAATATCCCTTTAAGTTATCTCTGTTCGTTTAAACTACTGTAAAGTTGACTTTTTGTGTATGTCTGCTTTCTTATAGGAAAAAAAGGTCGCGGTTCCATTAAGCATGTGGATAATGCAACAGATGACATCGGAGGACCAATGCAACGTGGTCATACAGGGGTTGTGTGGAAAGAAGAAGTTGGATGTGTGTGGATAATGGACGTGTGTGTGGATAATGCAACAGCTAGAGTGAACCCCCAGGATCAGGTTCTAGTTCATGTGGATAAAGCAACAATTGACACACTGACGAGCCATCTGACCACCATCTTCCTCCCCATCCTCTACATCATAGTGTTTGTTGTGGGCCTGCCTGCCAACGTCATGGCTTTGTGGGTGTTTATGTTCAGGACCAAGAAGCATCCATCAGCGATCTACATGGCCAACCTGGCTCTGTCTGACGTGCTTTTTGTCATCTGGATCCCCCTAAAGATCGCTTACCACTTTAATGGAAATGACTGGATCTATGGAGAGGGGCTGTGCAAAGTCTTGGTGGGGTTCTTCTATGGGAACATGTACTGCTCCATCCTTTTCATTGCCTGTCTGAGTGTACAGAGGTGCACTCAGGCACTTTGTGAGCAGAAAGGGAATAACAAAGTGGCAATTGGTGTCTGTGTGACCATCTGGGTTTTCATCTGGACCACCACCATTCCTCTATACCAGTATGATCACACATTTAGGGTCATAGACCTCAATATTACCACCTGCCATGATGTCAGTGCCATATGGGACATAAAGGACCCTTTCGCTTCTGTCAAGTACCCTTATTACTACTTCATGTTAATGGCCACCATTGTGTTTCTTATTCCTTGCATAGTGATTGTTGTGGCCTATGTCCTCCTGTTCCGGTACCTGCAGAATAAGATGTTACATAACGTAGACAGAACAGCAGTAAAGAACCGTCACAAAACTTTGATGTTGATGGTGACAGTACTGGTGACATTCCTGGTGTGTTTCATCCCCAGTAACATAATGTTAGTGATTCATTACTATCTGCTGAGCATTGACAAGATAAATAATGGATATGGTTTCTACATCGCCACTCTGTGTTTGGCCAGCCTTAACAGCTGTCTAGACCCCTTTATTTATTACTTTGTGTCAGATGACTTCAGAAAGGATGTGAAGAACACACTGCTTTGTAGGAGCAGGAGAACTGCAGAGAGTATAGAGTCTGTGGAGAAATACTGTAGGAAGAACAAACCCTATGTGTCTGGGAATACAGACAGCAGTAGCTGCTTATCAAACAGAGGAGAGTGAGGACTCTGGGAAGACACTGGTGTACGATATGGGATACTGTCGACTGTGCACTGCTTGTACTTCCTATTCTGTTCCTGACCGACCAATACTTTCATATGTATATGTATATGTATATGTTCACCTTGTGACAGTGGCGAAAAATAAATAGCACTCTTCATAACAATAGATACAGTGTGAAAACTTGGGATGAAACGAGGTACAGCAATAGATAACTTCTGCAAAAGAGGAACCATCACCCCCATCCGTGTGCACTGTGACAGGTAGTCACTTTTCCGCTACACAATACCAGCTTAACTCACCTTGGCTGTACCCACCTTTTTGATTTTCCAAACCTGGTACTTTTTCGGTAGTTCCCCCCATCAATGTTTCAGGTTGGCTGAGGTGATACCAAAGGTGACACTGTTAGCGTTTGCAACAATATATAGAATAATGGGCAATATATTTTATCCAAAAACTATTTCACTTGAATAACGTGTGTCCATTTGTTACGGCCAGTCTTATTTTTTTTATCTTGTATTGCATAATTATTTGGTGGTTATTACTTGTAGAATTTGATATTTTGTACTGCTGCTTGTGTTTTGTGTTTCTGTTGTATTCTGAGGTGGAGACTGTGGCCTGTTTGTCAAATTGACTGACACCTGCCTGTGGCAAATTCATGTTAGAATGTTGTTCACCTGAGACTGTCAGCCGCCTGCCTGCAGGGAATTGGTTCCCTCCATGGATTGGCCATCTCTGATGAGCCCTGTGACACAGGGGTCATCAGACTGTTTAGCTTCTGCAGGAGGGAATTGGTCCACTTTTAAACCCTGATTGATATTTGCATTCATGTTTAATTGTATTGTGTGTTCTTTTGTATTGCATTATGTTTTTATTGTTGTTATGCCTACTGTGCAGCACTTTGGTCAACTGTTGTTTTAAACTATACTGTAAGATTGACATGGCATCAGGTCTCAGTACCTGTTCACCACCCTGATGGCCTGGCTGTGGAAACTGTACCTTAGTTCAGTGGTTCTCAAAATGTTTCATGTCAAGGACCCCCAAATTAATATGTATTTGGCCGCGGACCCCCATCTGAAAATATTTCGTGCCAGGGAACCCCATATAAGATTTGTGTTGTTAAAATGTTTCATAAATATTCAAAATATGCACTCGCGTGGTGCAGTGGTAAAGTGCCTGCCCACCACCGCGGAGGCTGGGGGTTCAAATCCACCACGGTGCATCCGTCTTTGTTGAGCGTCTATACGTAGGCTATCCTGTTTATAGTATCATGAGGCTGTACATCTAGACTTAGTCAGTAGATGTACTTGGTCAGTCCTTTAATGAATGAATGAATGAATGAATGTTTTATTTCCGTGTCTGGACAATTTCTTGACCCATCCCACATGGGATTATCAGACACATCAATTTTAAAACAAAAACAAAATAAACATTCCAGTGTATACCCAACCAGCAACTCATAATACAGCCTGATTTTAAACAAGCCGCATACTAGTGATGTGCGGGCCGGGTTTTTTCATGACCCGCCCCGCCACGGAACCCAACCCGCCTCAACCCGCCCCGCGAACCCATATATAAATCTATGGCTCAAACCGCCCCACGATCCGCAGTGGGAAAAAAAAGATAATCATCATCATAATAGCTCAGATTTATGTAGCGCTCTTTAAGTACCCAAAGTCGCTTTAAATGTCTACAGTAGCACAACATTGTCATGGGCTAAATAAACAAGCATGTTGTTCAAAATATATATATATATATTTTGCGTGTGAGAGCGGCTGACCCCGCAGCCCGCATAATTGCCTCTGAAATCCTGACTCGACCACCCGCGCCGCGGGTTGACCCGCGGGACCCGCGGGTTACGGGTCGGCCCGCTCATCACTACCGCATACAGTACATACATTCATATATACCTGCACATGTTCCTGTGCCGGTTACCATGAAGATCTACAACGAGACACATAATGGTCACACTGCCCGGGCAACTGACTGGTCAACTGACTGGAACCTGAATATATACCCTGTGGGATCAATAAAGGTCTATTCTATTCTATTCTATCTTTGCAATGATACGTGTCAGATTAATGCCACAGTAGTTGACTGGTTTTGAGTGGTCTCCCGATTTTGGAACTGGTCTTATATCAGAAAAAGAACATAATGTATGGCTTGATGTTTTTCATGAGAGCCTGGTTAATGACATAATAACAAGAAAGCATGAATCAGATGCACTGTACTGTAACTAGCTCAATCCAGTGTATTAAAGTGTAAACATAAAGTACTGCTGTAGGTGTTATATCATTGCTGTCATGTGGAAAACTCATGTGTCTGTTACTTTTCCAGATTCAAAAAAAAAAATTGCAAAAAATGTTGCATTTTGAGATTGTAGTTCGCAATGTTTGCTACTTTTGGGTGACAAATACGTACAAAGTAGTATGACAGAGATAAGAGGTTTCTGTCCGACAGTGGTGATTAGTCATTAGTGCTTTTCATGGTGTTGTGTTTGTATTACAGTTGAATGAATGCATTTGATTCATATCTTGGTGTCATATCTTACGTGGAACATTGAGGTGCATGTTGCATGTTTATATTTGACCAGTTTTCCTGTCATGCTGTCTCTAACCGCAGTTATTTCCCCCTCATGTTTCCACTGAGTGTTGACGTGAAATGATCAGTGTGACCTCATAAGCTTCTATAGAACTAGAGTTTCCCAAATAGTGGGTCAGGACCCATTTGTGGGTCGCAGACCGAACTTTATGGGTCAAGTAAATATCCATTTATTTGTTGTTCCTTTTGTTTACTTTTTAATTATTAATTCAAAAGATTTTCTAAAATGTTTGCCAAAAAAAAACGTTTTAAAAGAATTTCATGAATGCAAAAACAGAATCAAAACTTTTAATATGTAGTGAAAATAGCTGATCTACAAGCTCACAACACATTCCCGGGGAGACTGTATACCTTCACGGATTGGCTTCTTTTTTAAGACTTGGTGGTTTCATGTTTCTGTAAAATGTGCACTGTGTGCAGCTTGCAGAGAAGAAATGTGTTGAACCTGTAGTCACATGTAGATGTGGCGCAATAGAGCACAGAAGTGACACTTCACTTGTCTCTGACCGCTGGTTCAAAAGCCCCTACATCAGTTCAGTATTGATGACTCACAATTGGACAAGTGAGTTGAACAGGTTCAGGGCATGAATAAACGACTCTTTTGCAGGCTGCTGGGCTGGAAGGCTCTCCCTTAACGGCCACTGTCGGAGAGTGAGTCATTTTTTTGAGTATTTCAATACTGGGACCTGTGGCATGAATGACTCTGCCACTTACAGTGCTTTTAATGGCTTTTAACCCTGGACGGCTCTGAAAGACCCCCAACCCCCCAACCAAAAGAGACATTGGACTGATGCATTCCCCTCCTACGCCCCTGTCCCAAATTCCACTGCTCTGCTTTTATTCGTATATAGTAAAGAAAATAAAACATAACATTGACTTTGGATTTCTTGCCTCTGTGTGGTTTTGTGTGGTGTCTCCCAATTGTGGTCACTTACAAGAACTGAAGCCTTTTATTTGGTTATTCACACTACCGTGTAACATTATTATTACTGTTTAAATCATAGAACAATGAACCAGATCTAAGGAAAGCCATGACTGTCAATGTACAGACTCAGTGAGCACAGTCTTGCGATCGAGAAAGGCCGTCACAGGCAGACCTGGCACCCAAGAGAAGACACTGTGCAGGCCTGGAATGTTATCTTTTTAGGGGCAAGGCCCCTTGACCTTTGGTATTCAACTTTGTTTTTAAGGGCTTTAAGGCCAAATGCCAGGGCAGGAAGGCCATCAAATAAACAATACTTTTAAGTCCACAGAAATCATTAATTCAAAAAAGTTTAATACGCAATATTAAAATCTGTGAAATGAATACATTAAACAGCTGTTTATTTCACAAAATTCATTTATTGGTATTTACAAATTACCAATTTGTATGAACCCCTGAGTCAAAAGTTCATAAATGTTTAGCCCTGGACGGATCAGAGTCACTGGATTCAACCCCATATGGTTTACAGGAGTCCCTCAGGGTTCTATACTAATGTATTTTCTGTTATTGTGGGGAAAGCTGAGCAGAAAATAGCAGAACGACAAGCTCACAACGCGGAAAGGTTTTCCTCAGAATATGGATCCTGGGTTTTAAATGGTTAAAATGTTAAGAATTCCGAATGTCAACAAAGATGTAAAAATCATTTTGACAGGGAAAGAGCCAGATGAATTTCCCACACACACACACACACACACACACACACACACACACACACACACACACACACACACACACACACACACACACACACACACACACACACACACACACACACACACACACACACACACACATCCGGTTTAGTCGTCATCAGATCAGAATGTTCACACTCTGTCTTGATGAAAACAGATGATAAGTGAGAGCAAGAGATTCAAGATACACAGTGCCTTCACTGCGGAGCATTTGAGTTTGCAAAACCCCCACATCCTGTGGCAGCCCTGCAGCTCAGGCCTCCCCCTTCAAGGCATTGATCGAGTCCACCCATTGGCTCTGATCAGCGCACGCACGCACACACACACACACACACACACACACACACACACACACACACACACACACACACACACACACACACACACACACACACACACACACACACACACACACACACACACACACACACACACACATTCTTCTTGAAAACAGGATAAAACGTCACACTCTGGAGAGAATGAATGGGGAGGTACTCACAGATATATGATACTGGCATTCAGGGTGTGGCTTTTATATAAAATACGTAAGGTACTGTAGTCTAGTGAGAGAGCAAGACAAACACAGACCACCATGAAATCAATTGGATTATTGTTGGTCATTCTATTTTTGACCTGGAGTTCTACATCAAATGCGTCAAGGCGGAAAGGTAAGGCTGGAAGTTGTTTCAATGTATTTTAACAGTTTTTATGTACCTGTATTTGGGAAACTATTTAATAATAAATAAATTGATAAGAGAGATTTGATCCACAAGAGAGACCTTTCTGTTTGGTTGTTGTTGTTCATTAATCAATATGTATTAATAATTCATTGGCCAAGCAATTAAATCAAATAAAATAATAATAATTTGAACTGTAGTATGCAAATTCGTCCTAATAATACAATTCCCACACTAGGCCTATATCCTATACTACAGTATGTACACATGTCTGCCTCTAACAGTTGTAGAAATGTGATTATAACCATTTGGACCCCCCACACAACTATAAGAGAAAGTATGTTACTATGAAATGTTCTCTCTGTTCAAGTCAACCTGTTTTTGCCAGACCCAGGGGGTCGGCCTACAGGAGGCTTTGTCGGTCTGTCGGTCGGTCTGTCGGTCGGTCTGTCCCTCTTTTCCTACCCAGCCATTCAGATTTCAACCACTAGGGGTCTGGCAGAACCAGGTCTCCTGGTCTTGTTTCACCAGACATTAAGCACAAAATATACAAGACCTTTAACCTGTAAACAATGACAACTTATACACTTTCAAAAAAAAATATGTAAATGTTAAAATATGAATAAGAATTATTGTTTTAGAAATAGAAAGACAACAACAACAACAACTCATATTAATAATAATCTAAATAATAAGACAAAGTGAAGTCAAACATAAAACATCACCTAAATAGATGTGTATGCTGTGTATATATTTCCCTTTGACAACAACCCCACACCTACGTTTATTTTTGCATAGCCATGAGGCACGAGAAGTATCTTCAAGCATGAAATGTATCTTCAAGCATGAAATGTATTGTCATATAACGTTACTAGAAACATAATGAAGAGGGTTGCAGTTCAATTATGAAAAGTACCACCAGCACGGATGCCTTTTTCCTGTGTGTTGGAAAACGTTTGTATTGCTATCTAGATAAAATATATTCTTTTTATGCTTGAACCAACTCTTCTGAACCATGCACCGGTAAATTTATGACTTGAAGAAATTTGAGTCGTACTGCTCTTGAAGGGATATTTCACTTTCAAACATATTTGGGGTAATTTTAACGTCTGTTCAGGCTTTTGTGTGCACCCCAGACAATTTTTTAAGTTGCTTGATTCAGTATTTAGATATTTGATATTTATATTATTAGCCCCTTTCCTGTATAAACTCAGTCATTTTAACCATGATAGATTAATCGAAAACACTGTCCTTGGTTCTGGTGACTGGTATTGTCCTTCTAATAATCCTCTAATAATCCTTCTAATTTCAATTACTTTTTTCATTCATTTTATTTTATTTCTTGTTGGATATTTTTGTTTTTCATTAAAAAAGTATAAGACATAAATAAAAAAAGTTATTGAAAAAACGCGCCTCCCTCAGGCATTACAAGGCCAATATCAATCACCAGAACCAAGGACATGTGTTGTCAATGAGTCTCACATGGTTAAAATGGAGTTTGAAGTTACAATGTCTAAATACTGAATCAAGAAACTAAAAAAATGTCTGGGGTGCTCACAAAAGCCTGAGTAGACATTAAAATTACCCCAGACAAGTTTGAAAGTGAAATATCCCTTTAAGTTATCTCGTTTCATTTAAACTACTGTAAAGCTGACTTTTTGTGTATGTCTGCTTTCTTATATAGGAAAAAAAGGTGACATCGAAGAACCAATACAACGTGGTCATAGAGGGGTTGTGTTGAACTACAACTTTAATGTTAGTGGAGTTAATGAAGAAGTTAGTGTGGATAAAACAACAATTGACACACTGACGAGCCATCTGACCACCATCTTCCTCCCCATCCTCTACATCATAGTGTTTGTTGTGGGCCTGCCTACCAACACCATGGCTTTGTGGGTGTTTCTTTTTAGGACCAAGAAGAAGCATCCATCAGCGATCTACATGGCCAACCTGGCTCTGTCTGATGTGCTTTTTGTCATCTGGATCCCCCTAAAGATTGCTTACCACTTTAATGGAAATGACTGGATCTATGGAGAGGGGCTGTGCAAAGTCTTGGTGGGATTCTTCTATGGGAACATGTACTGCTCCATCCTCTTCATTGCCTGTCTGAGTGTACAGAGGTGCACTCAAGCACTTAGTGAGCGGAAAGGGAATAACAAAGTGGCAATTGGTGTCTGTGTGACCATCTGGGTTTTCATCTGGACCACCACCATTCCTCTATACCAGTATGATCACACAGTTAGAGTCACAGACCTCAATATTACCACCTGCCATGATGTCAGTGCCATAAGGGACATAAAGGACCCTTTCGCTTCTGTCAAGTACCCTTATTACTTCTTCATGTTAATGGCCACCGTTGTGTTTCTTATTCCTTGCATAGTGATTGTTGTGGCCTATGTCCTTCTGTTCCGGTACTTGGAGAAGAAGATGGTACGTAACGTAGACAGAACAGCAGAAAAGAACCGTCACAAAACTTTGATGTTGATGGTGACAGTACTGGTGACATTCCTGGTGTGTTTCATCCCCAGTAACATAATGCTGGTGATTCATTACTATCTGCTGAGCATTGACAAGGTAAATAATGGATATGGTTTCTACATCGCCACTCTGTGTTTGGCCAGCCTTAACAGTTGTCTAGACCCCTTTATTTATTACTTTGTGTCAGATGACTTCAGAAAGGATGTGAAGAACACACTGCTTTGTAGGAGCAGCAGAACTGCGGAGAGTATAGAGTCTGTGGAGAAATACTCCAGGAATAACAAACCCTATGTGCCTGGGAATACAGACAGCAGTAGCTGCTTATCAAACAGAGGAGAGTGAGGACTCTGGGAAGACACCGGTGTACGATATGGGATACTGTCGTCTGTGCACTGCCTGTTCTTCCTATTCTGTTCCTGACCCACTAATACTGTTATGTTCACCTTGTTACAGTGGGGAAGAATAAATAGCACTCTTCATAACAATAGATACAGTGTGAAAACATTGGATGAAACGAGGTACAGCAATAGATAACTTCTGCAAAAGAGGAACCATCACCCCATCCGTGTGCACTGTGACAGTCACTTTTCCGCTACACAATACCAGCTTAACTCACCTTGGCTGTACCCTCCTTTTTGATTTTCCAAACCTGGTACTTTTTCGGTAGTTCCCCCATCAATATTTCAAGTTGGCTGAGGTGATACCAAAGGTGACACTGTTAGCGTTTGCAACAATATATAGAATAATGGGCAAAGAATTGTATCCAAAAACTGTTTAACTTGAATAACGTCTGTCCATTTGTTACGGCCAGTCTTATTTTTATCTTGTGTTGCATAATTACTTGGTGGTTATATTACTTGTAGAATTTGATATTTTGTACTGCTGCTTGTGTTTTGTGTTTCTGTTGTATTCTGAGGTGGAGACTGAGGCCTGTTCGTCAAATTGACTGACACCTGCCAGTGGCAAATTCATGTTAGAATGTTGATCACCTGAGACTGTTAGCCGCCTGCCTGCGGGGAATTGGTTCCCTCCATGGATTAGCCAGCTCTGATGAGCCCTGTGACACAGGGGTCATCAGACTGTTTATCTTCTGCAGGAGGGAATTGGTCCACCCGTCCTCTCACACCACACCAAACCAAACCTGTGTTTCAGGCTTTGTTCTTTTGATTATTAACTTCTGTGGGTTTGTGTTTATTGTGTTGTTTTAGATTTTCTTTGTAGTTAAGTTTGTTATTTAGATCAAGGTCCTTCGTTTGTATATTTTTTTAAATCACATCTTTGTAACCATTTTATACTTTTTTTGTAATAAATATTGATATGCACTTAGTGGTGGTTCTTTTCGTTTATGTTGCGACCTTTACACCCCTAGCTATAAGGGTCGTAACACCATTGTTTTGTACTCAATGTCATTCAGAGCAAGAAACGTAAAAGAAACGTACAAAACCATTTTAAAGCATATCACATGATGTTATAAGAATGTGATATGCTAAAAAAAAAGAAAGGGTCTGGGTGCTCGGAAGTTCAAAAAAGTGTAGTGAAGGTACTCATTGTTAGGGGTCTGAAAACGTGCAATAAAGGATAAAAACCAAGGCACTCTTCTGGTGAAAAAAGTTAAAAAGCCTTTATTGATGTGGCTATTTCATAATATAATTTGTTAAAAGCTGGGATAACCCACGCGTATAGGGACCTTCTTCAGGGTATAACCCTCAACAAACAATTTTCCCCATATATACATACATACAGATTACAAACTGCAAACACCTGAGGAGGAAATCAGACACAGATGTCAAATGCAGAGTAACCAGATAGCTACAAAATGCTACAAAATGGGTGAATCTTTTTTAGCCAGAGGATAATCCAGATTACCTGTTCGGACAGCATACTTATGCTCCGAGACTTTTAGTCGTCTCTTTGTGCGACCGATATGAAAGCAACCACAGGGACAAGACAGGCGGTATACCACAAATGTAATATTACAGTTGATAAATTATTTTATGTCATACATTTGATGTGTCTTAGAGTCCGTAAATTGCTTGCATTCCTTTATGTTAGTACATATGGTTGCAAAAGCCACATTTGTGAGTACCCTTCAGGGACCTGTGAAGCCATGTTGTTTTGTTGTCAGCAGGGAGGTGGCTTGACACCAGCCTGTCCCGTAATGTGGGGTTAAAACTGACCATAGGTGGGGCAGGAAAAACTTCCCTAAGAATAGGGTCACTGCTAATGAGATCCCAATCCTTTTTATAAGACTTGCTACAGAGCTGTATGTAGTAACAAAATAAACCTGTCGTCCTGAGGATTCTCTTGTCTTTTTCTTAAAAAGTTCTGATCTAGACTAGAGGCAGACTGGGCTTTTTTATAAGCATCCTGGACAGTCTTTGCTTTATAGCCTCTCTGTGCAAAACCTTTTGACATGACTATTTTTCCTCTTTTCTATATATATATATATATTTATTTTTTCTCTCGTCATACCAGTAACCTGAAAGCTGATTGTATGACATTCTGTATAGTAGTGTGTATATCTGTCTGCCTCTTATATGACATCATGATTTGTGTGCATGGGGTTCTCATCTTAAACAAGCTTAGTGCTTAATGAGAGTTTCCAGTTTAGTAGACCTTGTATTGTGAATTTGTACTTCCATGTACTGTTATGTACTGTCATGTACTATTCTCATGTCTTTCTAAACAAACTACATCAATCAATCAATCAATCAATCAATCAAACTATAGCCTGCTCTTCAAACTCTTTACGATCTACAAGCTCATAATGCCTCGCAACAGCTATTTACACAATTTTTGTCTATTTCTTATATTATTTGACAATTTGGCCAATGTCTGACCAGTTTTTATAGTATAGTTTGTTAGTTACTTTTGATGCAGTATAATGTCTTTTTTTGGGGGGTATTAACTCATTCAGTGCCAGACTTATTTCTGGCTGTGTTGTCCCAGTGCCAGAGCCAAAAATTCATTGTAAAAAAAAAGTGCTCAGGAGCCGAGATACAGCCTTTTTCAGTAAGAAGTTAAACAAGAAGTGAATGGAGCAGCACATTTTCAAATCATGATATCTTGGGTTTAGAACATTAAAAAAAATATTTAAAAAAATGTTGTTGTTTTTTTATGACGTCTTAGACGTCAAGTGGTGCTCAGGGCTTAACAATGGCGATAAAAACGGACGTCTTAGACGTCATGTCATGTGGCACTGAAAGGTTTTAAACGTCCTTAAATTGTCACTTTACTGTCATCTGGGGACCCCCCCAAAATCATGTGGGGATCCCCTTGGGGGTCCCAACCCACAGATTGAGAACCACTGTCCTAGACAGTGACTCCCACCCCATCTTATTGATCAGTCAGAGTTCAGAGGTAGCATGCCATACCTGGACATATTTGACTGATATTGCCTTGTCAGCTTGATCTTTAAAAGACCCCTCATGTTTAGTCTCAAAGTGACGCTTAACACTGGATGTTTGACAAACAACATTTTCAAGACATGCGCATCAACAAAACCATATTTTATGAATGCCTATCTATTTGAACTTTCTTTGCCTTTTATGGCTATTGTTCTCTGAGCCAGAACTGCAGCAGTGTCATCATCGTAAACATTGTGAGCTGCCGTGTGACGTAGGGTACATGCTCCAAGGTGTACACATAACTAAATAGCATAGACTGCGTGAATAGGAGGAAGGATTAAACACAGGAGGTCATTTGCGTACATATTCGAGTGAGGACTTAAATTGATTGACCACATTTTTCATATTTTATTTCAAAATAAGAAATCCTCTCTCTCACACTTATGCCAGTGTGCCAGTGATTACCCTCTCCTTTGCCAATGGCGGCACCCATGCCTAAGGTTGAGATAGATCTTCTACATCATAGAGTTTGTTGTTAGACTGCCTGCCAACACCATGGCTGTAGGTATTTCTTTTCAGGACCAAGGAGAAGCATCCATCAACAATCTACATGGCCAACCTGGCTCTGTGTGATGTGCTGTGTCAACATTGTGAGCTGCCGTGTGACGTAGGGTGCATGCTCCAAGGTGTACACAGAACTAAATAGCATAGACTGCGTAGGAGGAAGGATTAAACTCAGGAGGTCATTTGTTTGCATACATATTCGAGAGGACTTAAATTAATTGACTACATTTTCTTTCATAATTTATTTTAAAAGAAGAAATCCTCTCTCTCACACTTATGCCAGCGTGCCAGTGATTACTCTCTCCTTTTGCCAATGGCGGCACCCGTGCCTAGGGTTGAGATAGATAAGAAACTGGAAGAGCAAAGCCATCTATGCTTGTTGAATAAGTCCCTCTCTGGAGAGAAGGGGAGGTACTCTCACAGATGACAATACTTAAATTTCTCCTGACATTCAGGGTGGGACTCTTACATGCAATACTCAAGGTTAATATTTCTAGTAAAAGAGAGGAAGACACACACAAGCCTCAATAATCATGGCCTCGATACGATTACTGTCAGCCATGCTATTTGTCACCTGGATTTCTACATCAAATGCGTTGATGTTGACAGGTAAGGCTGTGCCAAGAAGATGAATTGAAAGAAATAATTTGAACTGCGGTAAGCTAATTTGTCCTCATAATATAATTCACACACTATGTATATCTGCATATCAGTGGTAGAAACATGTGATGTAGAGCATATCAGGCCATTTGGATCCCCCCCTGCCTTATATTTCTTTAAATAATATTTGTATTGACTTTTTGTAACATACAGTACATACACTATCACACACATTCATACACATATACCCAAGCTTGCACTTGCATTATTATCAAATAAATAAATAATAATGATAATAATAATAATAATAATAATAATAATAATAATAATAATAATAATAATAATAATAATAATAATAATAATGATAAATAAATAAATCACATTGTTTACACTTTCTTTACCATATGAAATATAGTTCTCAGTTTCCTTTTCTCTTAGGTAATGATGTCCAAAGCATTCATGTATGTTTCCCAAAGCTAGACAAAATTGTTCTGCTTACCCCTAACTATTAGTCTTTCCAGACCGATACAGTTCATAAGTTCCCTGTGCCACATCCATAATGTTGGGGCATCCGTGTTTTCCAACATAGCGCAAAAACTCTCCTGGCTTGAAGAAGTCTGGTTGCAGTGGTCTGGTTTGTTGTTTGTACAAAGTTCTTTGGATATATTCCAAGTACACAGAGTTTAGCACTTAAAGGAACTGTAGTTTAAAAAAATTCTGACAGACACTTTATGACTTCATCTTTGGACACTCCCACATCTGTCTGCCTGCCTTGTTACTATGAAAACAATGTTCTCTCTGTTCAAGTCAAGCTGGGATTACCTGTGTAGCATATTATTATTTTTCTTTTCTTTTTGAAGACAATAAGCACACAATATACAACAATATACATACAAGACATTAAACCAGTAAAATATCTACCACCGTAAAACTAACATTTGTGTATGTCTGCTTTCTTAAAGGAAACAAAGGTCTTCATAGTTGCACTTGAATCTGTCGGGAGCCGCGTTGAGAACCTATGCACATTGGCTACAAGTGGGCGTGCCTTCAGATCAGGAAGCAGGCCGCGCTTTACCCTAATCAAATGTAGTGGGCGGCGGGATTTACATGTGTGCGGCTCGCTTCCCACTGGAAACAAACCGAAACTCATTTAACAATAGCGTCCTTGGAGCCGACAAAACCACGGAAAGTTAGTAACATTTTAACTTGTTCTTTCATCATAGAAACAAGTAGGCTTATCTCTTTGAGAGAAATGGTGTTAGTGTTCCGTGGAGAAATATTGTTAATGGGAATGAAAACATCACCGGAAGTAGAGGGCTGAAGGCATGTCCAAACCTCGGTTTCCAGTGAGCATGTGTTTAGTTAATTCCCCCCCCAGAGCCAAATGCAAAAGTGAAAAACAGCAGAGGGCGCTGCTTTTCCTTTTTATTTGACGATGGGTTCCCAGATTGGCTGTCCACAGACGGACGGACTGACGGACGGACGGACAGAATGATGGACACAAACACGGACGGATGGACAGGGTGCAAAACATACTCTCTCGCCATGCCTTTCAGCGTGGCGGAGACAATTAGGCCTATACAAACTAAGCAGTCTTGTTTGTTGCAACGCAGCCTCTCCAGATGTATCAGTGATACAAACTCATTTAGCCATCTAGTGCAGGGGTTTTCAACTGATTGTGAACCTCCAGGAGGCATTAGTGCTTTGGTAACACGTGCTATGTGTAGCAGAGTGGCTCACAACCTCAGCCTGATGACCTAAAAGTATAATATTTCTCCTGGGCTATAGGGAATTTCCTTTAGTCTAGCGGTTAAGATGTTGGCTTTCCACGGGGCAGACCCGGGTTCAAATCCTGGGCGTTACATAGGCATCCCATGTCTATGCATCCCACCGTTTCTCAACCAATAATCCACGGACTACTAGTGGTCACATAACTAGGCCTGCAGGTGTTCCATGGGAAAATGTTTTAAATGTAAATACATAAATAAAATACCTTTGTTAAATGTATTAAAATAATATTTAGAAAATATTTAAATTAATAGGTGTGGTGTGGGAGAAAAAGCTTGCAATTAAATAAAGACTGTTAAGGGATTGATTTAATTTGTTGCACAATACTATGTGCAACAAATTATATCAAAGCCCAGGCATTATTTAACTGAAATATGGGAGTAGTCCAGAGCTCCAAAAAAGTTGAGAACCACTGATTTATTCCTATCCCATGGTTACCCTTATTCCATTCTTTTACTTTATCCAACCTTCCACTAAACTAAATTTTAACTGATATTATGATTTGTATGTTATGTATGAGTGAGCAGACACATTCCTAATAATGATGACTGATGTCTGTGGAATTTCTTGACCTCCCAGTAACTGACAACATTGACACAGGGTCACTAGGTCATTTAGTGCATTGTTCCATGGAAGAAAATGTTCACTTTTTACGTTTACATTACGAAATGCATGGTCATTGGTCAGGGACCACATGCAATACCTTCACGGACCACCAGTGGTCCACGGACCACCTGTTGAAAACCCCTGATCTAGTGAAACAAGTAACGATGGAAGTCTTCCACCCTGTTAAAATTGCAGGGAGCAGGAGGACTGTGGAGAGTATAGAGTCTGTGGAGAAACACTCCAGGAATAACACTTCCTGTGGGTCTGGGTCTGTGAATACAGAGAGCTGTAGAGGAGAGTGAGGACTCAGGGAAGACACTGGTGTACGAAATGGCATACTGTCGACTGTGCACTGCCTGTACTTTCTATCCTGACCCACCAATACTGTTTTGTTCACCTTGTGAACGGGGAAGAATAAATAGGACTCTTCATAGCAATACATACAGTGTGATAGATCGTGTAGATCACACTACATTTGCTGAAAACGTGGGATGAAACGAGGTACAGCAGTAGATAACTTCTGCGAAAGAGAAACCATCACCCCCATCCGTGTGCACTGTGAGAGGTATAGTCACTTTTCCACTGCACAGTACCGGCTTAACTCACCTTGGCTCTTAGGCCCGGATCTAGCCCAATTTGTGCCCTAGGCAAGCCCCCCTCTGCTGCCCCTCCCCGCTCAGCAGCTCATCCAGAAGCCAGCAAGCTCCCAAGCAGCAGTATCACAAGGTTAATTCATCCATGCACACAGTGATGCGACTTGCAAACTTGTGATAGAATCTTTTCGCCCCATTTCGGTGCCCCCCTCTAGATGGCTCCCTAGGCGGCTGCCTAGGTCGCCTATAGCAGTGGTTCTCAACCTTTTCAGGCCCTGACCCCCCAAAATAATCACATTTGAACAGGGGACTCCCCACCCTGACAAGCACTTGTCAATTGTAGAAGTTGAGGCATTACATTTAGTTTGACTTGGTTCCACGGATAAATATTGTTGATCTACAAGCTCACAACGTCTTACAACGCGAGGCGTTGTGAGCTTGTAGATCAGCTATTTTCACAATATTTGGCCAATGTTTAACCAGTTTTTACAGTATAGTTTGTTGATTACTTTTGATGCAGTAATGGTCTGTTTCATTTATTTTTTTAGGTATTAAAAAGGTCTTAAAAGTCCTTAAATTGTCACTTCATTGTCATCTGGGGACCTCTGGGGGTCCCGACCCACAGGTTGATAACCACTGGCCTATGTTGGCTCTACACTCCTTTTTAGATTTTCCAAACTAGGTACTTTTACCCCATCAATGTTTCAAGTTAGCTGAGGTGATACCAAAGGTGACACTGGTTAGCGTCTGCAACAATAAATAGAAATATAGCTGCAAGCAGCGATAAGCGGGGCCAAGGAATGCAGAAAGAAAACAGAAAGAAGCAATGATAAGTAATATGCACAATAAGCCATAGAAACATAGAAGAATGAACTTGAGAGAAAGAAGACCATGCAATTAACAAATAAGCATTTTAAACCCTCACTAACCCTAACCTCAGTAAAACAACGCCTAAGCCTATCCTCAAGAAACACTATGTGTAAACCCAAGAATGCCAAATTATGATCACCTCAATACATTGTCGTGGACAGGGATCGAACCAGCGATCTACGGACTCCGAGGTTACCTCTCTTCTCATTGAGCTAGATATATGGCCTCCCTGGTAGTGTCTGTTGATATTTATAAGTATTTCCGTCCATTATGAACCAGGCCTCTGTGTCCCGAACTACTCTACCTACTCGACCCTTTTCAGAATGAAGTATGTCATACATTGAAAAGACATACTCTCAAATAAGCATTTCAGGTTATCTTTAACAATTGCACTTGCATTAATTGACACAATCATGTTGTGTGCAATGCAACTTAAATGAAGTCTGCATCGTAGACTTGCGTAGGTCAAACAGGGCATGAGTTGTACCTGTTCAAAGTTGGCATTTTCAATTGAGTGCTATAGCGCCACCTTTTGACGAAAGATTGTGAGAATTATTTCTTGATCGTTTTTCATGACCATCTACCATATGGCCGAGTTTCGTAAAAAGCGACAGCACGGTTCACCCAGAACTGCGAAAAGTGGCAGAAACAGAAGAATACTGCCAATCTTAAAACAGGTCCAGAGCTGAGCTCTGGCCCCGTAATAATGGGCAATATACAGACACAAACACACAAACTCTCAGTTTTTACAGTTAAATGCATTGAAGTCAAATTCAAAACAGCTCAAATCATGTTTAAAGCAAGACATCATTTACTACCGGGAATATGCATAAGATAG